>NW_024081340.1:404910-623853 GCF_003009895.1 Hyaena hyaena
AGCTGAAGTCAGACGCTTAACTGACTGAGCCACCCAGGTGTCCCAATTGATGTAAGATACCTCTAAGCTCTATTTCTCTAGAACCCAAAATTAATTTGTTATTGAAAAATGCTTACCTAGGGGTCCTTAAAAATAAATGATTAACATCAATTGAGATCATGAATTGTGGGTTGTTTGTTTTCTTTGGATTCATTGCTCAAAATTATTTGCAAGCCTAAAGGAAGATATTCTATGTATAGATTTATAATGAGGTACTTAATTCAGATCACTTAGAAATACTAATAAAATCTTAGGATCTTATTTCCATAACACTTTATGGCAACAATGGACGTTTTTATTCGATTTCTTTTATGTTTTTTATTTAAAAAATGTTTAATGTTTATTTATTTTGGGGGAGGAGGAGCAAAGAGAGAGGGAGACACAGAATTCCAAGCAGCCTCCAGGCTCTGAGCTGTCAGCACAGAGCCCGACTCGGGCCTCGAACCTGTGAACCACATGATCATGACCTGAGCCGATGTTGGCCACTTTAACCGACAGCCACCCAGGCGCTCCTCAGTTCATTTTAAAGATGAGAAGATAGATATTGGAAGGCGTTCAGTGATTTCTCCAAACGCATACATGTTTCGTCAAATTTTGGGAGCACTTTCTTTGTGGAAGGCAGCGAGAAAACCAAAACACAGTCCCTGCCCTCAGGGACCTAACAGTGGAATAGGTGACTACAGAAGTACAGAGGAGTCAAAAAAGTCTGCAGCTGTCACAGTAGATGGAAGACAGTTGAGACACTCTGTTTTTTATTATTATTTTTATTGTTTCTAGAAGTTAGTGATTCATCACTTACATACAACACCCAGTGCTCATCACAATAAGTGCCCTCCTTAATGCCCATCACTCATTTGGCCCATACCTCTGCCCACCTCCCCTCCAGCAACCCTCAGTCGTTCTTTAGTTAAGGGTCTGTTTTATGGTTTGCCCTCTGCCTGCCTCTCTCTCTCTTTCTTTCTGTTTTTTTTTTTTTTGTTTTTTTTTTTGAGAACACTCAATGGGAAGAGGGTGGTCAACCCTACCTGTAAGGGCTAGAGGGGTGGGGAGCACAGCACTGTAGCAGTCAGGCAAGGCTTCATCCCAGAGCTGTGTTTGAGCCGAATCTTGAAACGCGAGTTAGAAAGGGGCTTAGAAGTAAAGAGTAGGAGCAGATGCACAGGGCATGACTTCAGCTGCTGTAGTCCAGCAACTGTATGCGTCCAGGGTGGGTAGGCATGAGGTGCAGGGGGAGTAAGGCAGAGCCAGAGCAGTCAACAGCGGCTCATGTGGAGCCTTCTGTGCCAAGAGGAGCAGCTGATGAGCAAGATCACTTGGGAGCCAGTGCAAAGTTCTAGGCAGGGAAGCGACACTTGAGCAACATGGGAAAGTTCTTTTGATTTTATTCCCGATCCAGAAGTCATTGTGTTTTAATGCTTATTTGTTTGTTTTTGAGAGAGGTAGGAGGTGGAGCAGAGAGAGAGGGGGACGGAGAATCCCAAGCAGGTTCCACACTGTCAGCACAGAGCCTGATGCGAGGCTCGAACTCACGAACTGTGAGATCATGACCTGAGCCGAAGTCGGACACAACCGACTGAGCCACCCACACGCCCCAATGTTTGTTGATGTTTGAGAGAAAGAGAGAGTGGGGGAGGGGCAGAGAGAGAGGGAGACACAGAATCTGAAGCAGGCTCCAGGCTCTGAGCTGTCAGCACAGAATCTGAAGTGGGACTTGAACTCACAAGTGAGATCATAACCTAAGGTAAAGTCAGATGCTCAACCAACCCAGCCACCCAGTCGCCTTGGGTGTTCTTTTTAGAGTAATGAAAATGTCCTGAAATAAGGTAGTGATGATCATTGCACTGCATTGTGAATGTACTAAAAATCACTGAATTATATATGCACTTTAAAATGGTTAAATGATTAATTTTATCTCAACTAAAAAAAAAAATTATTCTTGAGCAGCTCTTTGTGTCTTAGGCCCCAAAAATTAGTTAAATTTTATGTTGAGACTACTTTTCTGGGGTGCTGCTTAACCCAAAAAAAGAATGGAAAGTCTTTTCTCCATAGGAATTTTTTCAGTAGTTTTAAGGATATCTTTTTATTCATGAATTTCTTTTCCAATGTTGGTTCTGGTCAGAGTTCTTAACTAGAGGACCTCATTTATTCTGACTTTGGATTGTTTGGATTCTTTTGTTTGGATCATTTAAATACTTTCTTCCTGTAAAAATTTTTTTGAGGGTCGGCTGGGTGGCTCAGTCCGTAAGCATCTGACTTAGGCTCAGGTCATGATCTTGCGGTTCATGAGTTTGAGCCCCACGTTGGGCTCCGTGCTGACAGCTCACAGCCTGGCGCTTGCTTCAGATTCTGTGTCTCCCTCCCTTTCTGCCCCTTCCCGTCTCACACTCTCTGTCTCTGTCTCCCTCTTTCCAAAAAATAAGTAAACATTAAAAATTTTTTTAAAAAAGACTACCTGAGTTTAATCTTCTAACAATAAATTTTGAAACAGAAAACATTTATAATATCATTTATAGAACAGAAAACATTTATAACGTTTATTTTCCAAAAAAATAATTGACCTCTTGAAAGCCACTGTGGATTTTAGATCCTTATTAGAAATTTATTTTTGCCTAGTGGAATATGAGGAATCCATAAAAATCAATCTATTTTAAAACGATGCAGTTGAAAAAACTTGCTTCTCCCATCTCCTGAACCAAGAACAGTTGTAGGGTGGCATGCACACTGGAACGTAACCACAACAGTGTCCTTGGTTTATCCTGTAGGGTGACACAAAATAGCACGATGGGACTGTGCTCACAGTAATTGCAACCCTTCCTGGGACCAAACCGACACGCCATCCCTTGTGGTGACCTCTTGAGTGTGCTGGCAGGGTCCACCAGAGTTATCTAAACATCGCTCTGTCCGTCTTCGGCCTTTTAAGTCTCAGCCATCCCAGTTGGATGATCATTGGATTTGAAATTTGGGGGCTGGAAACTCCATGAGCTTGCCTTAATAGCCAGCTTTGAAAGTTTGAGGTCAGCCATAATCTTTCATCTTCCTTTTAAACCTTTAGGAAAATAGTATATAATTGATGAGCAACCTTCTTATGAAAGTCCCTTTATAAAAGTAAAAAAAAAAAAATGTGTATGAAATCCTTTCTTAGCTTTCTTATTTCCTCTCTAGCATCTTCAATTTCCTCTAGCTGTTTTTAATCACTGTTCCCTGAAAAGGATGACATTTGGTTGGACCATACTACTACAGTTATGTTTTGTGTGTCCAAGAACTCTTGCTTATTCTATAGATACAGTTTTTTTTAAATCAGATTTTTGGCAGTAAGCATTTCTGGTAACTTTAAGAAGGAAAAAAAAAAAAAGCACCCAAGGGTAAGAATTATTCTGTGGTTTTGAGAGTTTTCCAGTTGGAAACTAGGTGCTGGATAAAGAAAAAGCAGTATGTAATTCCTTGGATAGAGCCTTTTCTATGAGATTAAGATGGATTATTTTGGAAGAGCATTGTTTTCACAGCCAGAAAGTGGCATGATGCCTTCAGGGATGAATTTCAGTGAGGAAAACTGCTATAAACTTAAGAACCGGTGTTCTCCAGAATATGGATGGCTAAGTAGACAAAATGTAGCTTGTGGGGAGTTTTTCCTTTTCATCTTTTGTTTTTGAATTTTTTTCATGTTTATTTTTGAGAGAGAGAGAGACAGAGAGAGAGAAAGACAAAGTATGAGTGTGGGAGGGGCAGAGAGAGAGAGGGAGGCACAGAATTGGAAGCAGGCTCTAGGGTCTGAGCTGTCAGCACAGAGCCTGACCTGGGGCTTGAACTACAGAGCGTGAGATCATGACCTGAGCCAAAGTTAGACACTTAACCAACTGAGCCACCCAGGTGCCCCTTGAATAAAGTTCCTTTATTTAAAAGAATTTTTTTATTTGACAGGGGGAGGGTGGGGGGAAGGAGAGGGGAGGGAGAGAAAGAGAGAGAGAGAGAGAGAGAGGGAGAGAGAGGGAGAACATGAGCTGGGGAAGGGGAGAGAGTAAGAGAGGGAGACAGAGAATCTGAAGCAGGCTCTGAGCTGTCCAGTGCAAAGCCCGATGCAGGGCTCGAACCCATGAGCCATGAAATCATGTCTGGTGTCGAAGTTGGATGCTCAACCAGCTGAGCCACCCAGGCGCCACCCAGAACTAAAGTCTTTTTAGTTCATAGAATGAATGCAGACCTTTTTTGTTTCTTGTTAAGTATAATAATCATATATTCAGATTCTGACTTGTGATACTTAACTGCAGTTGATATTGATAGATTTCATTTTGAGGCTTTTCAGTTTAATTTTTTTTTAAGGTTTTTTTTTTTTTATTTATTTATTTCTAGAGAGAGAGAGAGCGTGAGCAGGGGAGGGTCAGAGAGAGAGGGAGTCACAGACTGAAACAGGCTCCAGGCTCTGAGCTGGCAGTCAGCACAGAGCCCGACGCGGGGCTCGAACCCACGAACCGCGAGATCATGACCTAAGTGAAAGTCGGACGCTTAACCGACTAAGCCACCCAGGCGCCCCGAGGCTTTTCAGTTTTAAGGGACTCCTTGTCAGACTTCCTTTTCAGGTGAGAGTTTATGGAAGGATAGTAATTTTTGGCTAAGTCAATAATACTTTTTCATTCAGTTTTAGTTATTATATAGGTGAGTTAATAGTTTTTTTAAATATTGGAAAATGTTCTTTTTTAATTTTTTCTTGAAGAATGTACTGTACTTCTCTAATATATTTCACTATTATATACTCATCAAATAATGATGTATACCATTATATGTATTGTTTCTATGTGAGATTTTATTTTCCCTTCCATAATCTTAAAAGGACTTTAATTTGGCTTCATACACGAGTTTTTCTTGTTCTGCAGCCCTTTCCTCTAGTCTCCTCTTCCCGGTGGCTGGTGAAAAGAGGTGAATTGACAGCTTATGTGGAAGACACTGTACTCTTCTCAAGAAGGACATCTAAACAGCAAGTCTACTTCTTCCTCTTTAATGACGTGCTCATTATCACCAAGAAGAAGAGGTAAGCCTGTTTGTGAGGTTGCTGGCTGTACTTCCAGTGTTAAGGCTCTGTAATTCACGTGTCTTTTAGGAGCGATCATCCTTTAAAAGCTTGTGATGTTAGCCGTATAGTTTCTACCGGTGGACCCATGAATGAAACCTCGTTTTATTTTCTTTAAATGACACCCAAAGTTAAGACTCAAATCACTGTCAACGTCATCATCCCAGCCAACCTCCATTGAGCTTTTGCAGCATGCAAGCCACTCTTCGGAGCATTTTACACATTTATATCACTGGATTCTCACAACATCCCTGGGGAGGGAGCATTCTTACTCTTCCCCATCAGCTTTTTTCAAACTTCTGCCACAGAACCGTTGTATAAAACAGATCAAAATAGCCCCAGTTCAGAACAAGCTGGGATGCAACTTTAGTGTTTGTAACTTAGTTTAAATGCACTGCTCTTATTGGTTGCTGGTCTAGAAAGTCTCCCTGTGCCTGGGAAAATGACAGCACTACACCAGTACTTCCTTCTGAAGGGACTAAAGTAAATCATTTGGCAGAGAGTTCCTTCTTTCTTTGACTTCTGGTTGTATATTCATGTTCCGTTGTAGGAAGACGTCCAGGAGGTATACTGTACAAATCTTTTTTTTTTTTACACTTTGTTCTAACTATCCCTACTTAAAACACACACCCACCCACTCCCCTCAGCTCTGTCTTTAGGGAACATTCTTCATCAAGCATACTCCATGCATGGAGGATTGTAAAGTATTTTTCTACTGGTCCTTCAAAAATGTTCTATCTTTTCTAGAATATGAACTTAGAGGAAAAAACGTACGTCTGTGGTGTATTTCCACAAAGGAAGACCATGATGGTGGGCTGAATTACTGGCATATAATAGGAGTACGGGCAGTTCATGGGGTCCGGTTCAGATGAGGTGAAGAAGAGAAATCATGATAAGTACATAAAATGTACAGATTTATCATGAGATAGTTAAGTCCTACTTCTGAGTTGCTGACATTTTAGCTTGAAAATTCAAACTAAATGAAAACAGTTTGAGCTTTTCTTTTTGCTCCTTTTAATCAGACTGCATTATGAATTATCTCACTTGCTCCGCTGTCTAGCTGAGGTGAAGACTATGAAGAACCATCATATGACTATGACAAATACATGAAGATGCTGAGAACTGTTTTTCATATTTAGGAAAATAGTGTTTCCATAACTTCAAGAAGAAATGATTTCTCTTACCTGGGGCAGTTTAAATAGTTCCAATAGCTAAGTAAGTTTTTATAAATAAAAATTGGAGAGGGATTATAATTTTGGATTTTTAGGTTTTATTGGTATCCTCTCTGAGATGGCATGTTTTTTGGGCTTTCTTTGAGATATGTTGTTTTTAGGGGAAAGTAGTTATATATGACTCTTCAAATGCCATTCCTCTGGACTTTTAACATCTTCCACCTGTTGAAATATTTGTTCTGTCTCAATGGACCAAAAGCTCTAGCTAAACTTTTCATTTTAATGATAAAATATACATTGACAGTACAAAGCCAATTTTAAATATAAATGTAGCTTTGATAATGATGTCTTCAGTGACTTGATGAAAACATTAAGGGTATTTAAACCAGTATAGTACAAACATTTAAAAAAAATTTTTTTTTTTTTTTTAAAGAAAAAGAGGCAGCTTGGTGGCTCAGTCGGTTGAGTGCCCAACTTCGGCTCAGGTCATGATCTAGCAGTTCATGGGTTTGAGCCCTGCCTCAGGCTCTGTGCTGACAGCTCAGAGCCTGCTTCAGATGCTGTGTCTCCCTCTCTCTCTGCCCCTCCCCTGCTTATGCTCTGTCTCTGTCTGTCAAAAATGAATAAACATATTAAAAAAAAATAAGCCAGTATAATACAACTTTTATTCTTGAACTTGAATAGAACTACCCAATAAAGGCAGACCTTTGAATTTAAGAATTAATGTACTGTTCTACTTAGCAGTGTCCTTTGCCCTCCACAGCAGAGTTTGCCATTACTGCATAAGGAATGTTGCTTTCCTAGCTTTCTCACGTTTATTTGCTCAGGTATGTTCAAACTTGTATTATTAGTAAGTAGAAGAACAAAATCTTCATCACCAGGGAAGAGGCGAACCTTGGTGGCTAACTTTGCCTTTATGCAAGCTGAGATTCCCTTTGCCCTTACCAGTTAGCTCATCATATTTCTAAGGTGCTCTTGATAAGGAGAATAGCTTTGGAGGCTCAAGTTGTTTATGACCCAAATACCTGGTGAGGGTGACAAGCAGACCACAGAGACTTGATAAACAGGCTTGATTAAAAATGTACAGTATGTGCAGCCGTATTTACACTGTTGCTTCAAGGAAGCAAGTGCAAATGCTTCGCATGCCAGACGCAGCAGCCAAGGAGATACGACAGCTTTGAAGAAGGCGGTAATTTAGGCTTGGCTACAAGGTACAGATAAGGATAATTACCTGTGCCAGCTCTGTAGGACCGATGCAGCCACCCACTGCCTAATTGTGATTCCAGGGTTCAGCCAAGGGGCGCAGCTGCTGGGGTTCCAGTGGGTTTCAGCCTCAGGGAGGCTGCTGGCTACCGGGGGAGCCCGCTTGGGAGGGCGGTTACTCTTCCTCCTCTGACCCAGTCTGGCAGATGGTTTATGCTGAGCTCGTTCCACAGCCTGCTAGGTGTGTGGCCGCCTCTGCTTCACGCTGCGCTGTTAGTGCTGGTGCTTGCAGAGCGCTTAGTGACCGTGGAGCTGTCTTCTAGGTCAGGGATTTTCATCTTTTTTAGCATAGCAGAGGAAGTTTATGGGGTGCCTGGGTGGCTTAGTGGGTTAAGCATCCGATTCTTGATTTCGGCTCAGGTCATGATTTTGCGGTTCATGGATTTGAGCCCCACATCCGTCCCTGCGCTGACAGCACGGAGCGTGCTTGGGATTCTCTGTCTCCCTCTCTCTGTGCCCCTCCCCTGCTTGTACTCTCTCTCTCAAAAATAAACAAACATTAAAAACAGAATATCAGAGGAAGTTTAAAGTCTCCATTAACCCTGGGCTGTTTGTAGGTCACTGCATTAGTAGTCTGTTCTACCAGATTTCTGCAGGATACGTGACCAGTTATACTCTTCTGGATGAGAAAGTGAACTCTTTGGTAGTTGAAGCTTTGACTGCAGGGTGTGTGGGTACTTCTAGAGCGGAGTTGTCAAGTTGGCACTGATGAGGCCGGACAGTTCCTTGTCGTGGGGGCTGCTCTGCTTTGTAGGCTGTTTTAACAGCATCCCTGGCCCCTCACTAGTAGCACCGCCTTCCCAGTGGTGACAACCACAAAGGTCTTCAGACATGGTGGTACATCCCTGGGGCACCAAATTGCCCCCAGCGGGGAACTACTGTACCACAGCCATGGCGGATTGTCAGCCAGCACCGCCTTCAGAGTAGTGAATGTGCAAACCTATGAGACCTGATGCAGCAGTGACAAGAATATTGTAAGAAAGCAATGGCTTGCCCTGTTGTACTCACAGATTAATGAATAATAACTTATTTGTGCTTCATAATAACTTATTTATAATGATCCACTACAGTGTATAGACTATACCTGTGAACAACCTTCGGGACCAAGTAACTGTAGTCTCCAGTTTTGAAATGTAAAAGCTGAATCTAAGACCTAAACAGGTTCAAATTCTCATAAGCCTGATTTTGTAAGGTAGTTAACGACCTCATTCTCATTCAGTGCTTTATATCTGGCTTCAGGCTCCCAGTTTCTTCTGAAACAAAATGCCGATTCCCCCTTCTGTTCGTTTTTGTCAGCTGCTGTAGCAAAGTGTCACAAAATGCATGGCCTAAGACCATAGGAATGGATCATGTCACAGTTCTGGGGTCAGTGGTCCAAAATAAAAATACTCGCAGGGCCTTGCTCCCTCTGAAGTCTCTGCATAGAATCCCCCCTCACCTCCTGCAGCTCCTGGTGGCCCTTGCGATTGCTTGGCTTACAATAGTGTAACTTCAGTCTCTGCCTCTGTCTTCATATGGCCTTCTCTCCATGTCTCAGTGTGTCTCGAAATATCTCTTTCCTTATAAGGACACCAGTTACTGGATTTAGGGCCCATTCTGCTCCAGGATGATCTCACACTAACTTGATTATATCTGCAAAGACCTTACTTCTAAATAAGGTCACATGAACAGGTCCCAGGGGCTAGACTTGTCGAGGACACAATTCAACTCTCTACATTGCCCCAGACCATCACCACTGTTGAGTTGTGATTATAATCAGATAATGAATCAATGTGCTATAATGTGTTAAGCCAGTTCTAGAACACACCTTTTTTTTTTTTTTTTTTAAAACATTGGCCAATGATGCCATGTCTCATAATTTTAGAATATCATCAGAGTCACCTGACTTGAGCACTTCTCTTTCGAGGACTCATAGGTTACCTTCATCCACATCTTCTCTCTCAAATCTGTTCCTTGTCCAGAGCTTCTCCCCTCCTTTGTCAAAGCCACCTCCATGCATCAGGTGCTCCTCAATAAATCCAAGAGAGTGCTTTGGCCCCTTGTCTACATTGTGCTCCCCTGTCCAGCCAACACTGACCTCTTAAGCAGCCCATGAAATTGCTTTTCTCCTCTCACACGGCTACTGCCTTGTGGAGCCATCTTGAATTCGCCTGTGAGATACACCTAACTGGAGTGATACCACATCCTCCGTCCACAGTCAGAGTGTGCTTCTTATTTTTTCATTTATTTTTTTATAGACTACATGGTTTTTAAAAGACATGTACTCAGTTCAGCCCTTGCAGATGGCCCCTCTATGGCCTTACCTTCTACTTAGCCTCACTGATCTACCTTTCTAGCCAACAGGACCTGGCACGTGTTTCTTTCTTTGCCTGAATTATCTCCTGCCCCACTGATCCACTCCACCCAAGCCTTTTCTAGGCAAATCCCTTTTTATTCTTTAGGTCTTCAGTTAATTGTCACAGCCCCTAGGAGTTCTGATCCAGTCCTCTGGAGTGGGTTCAGTTCTGCTGCTTTATAGTCCCATAAAACCCTGTACTTTCTCTGTGGTAACATTCATACTACTGTGTTCATGTCTGTCTTGTTGACCTCTGTATCCTCAGTGCATAGCCCAGCCCTTGCCCCATAATGATCATTTATAGATATCTGTTAAATTGGAACCGATTGTATTAATATAAACAGTTTGAGTGAATGCATCACTCAGTGGGCAGACCCCTGCATTCCATCCCCAAACTAAAATTGCTTTGAATTCTCCTTTGTTTTTAAAAGATGTGATTTTTGTATTCTACTTTATTATGGATATTTATTTATTTATTTGATTTTAGAGAAAGGGGTGGTGCCTTGGTGGCTTAGTCATTTAAGCGTCTGACTTCAGCTCAGGTCATGAACTTGCAGTCTGTGAGTTCGAGCCCTGTGTTGGGCTCTGTCCTGACATCTCGGAGCCTGGAGCCTGCTTTGGATTCTGTGTCTCCCTCTCTCTCTGCCCCTTTCCAGCTCATGATCTGTCTCAGTCTCTCTCTCCACCCACCTCCCCCTCCCAACAAAAAAAAATTAAAACAGATAAGGAAAGAAAGGAAAGAAATACTATTAAAGCTCACTGGAATTCAGGGGCACCTCAGTGACTCATTCATGGCACAGGAGAGCCATGATTGTTTAGGTTCCCCCACACTGCACCCACTGCGGCTGGGCATAGTGGGACACAGTAGACAAGCAGGGGAGGCTGACAGCTGATTAGATGACAGACAGTTCCAGCCACAAATAGGAAATCCTTTTTCGACAGAACACTACCATACATGTAGTTCTGGAAATAGGAAGAGCTCTATAAAAGAGCCAATGCCTTCCTTTCAGATAAATGCAGGAAGGGGCTAGGGCATTAGTTCAAAGAAGCCAGATGTGATTGGAGATTTAGAACCCACTTTCTTTTGGCTGGAGCTAGTCACCCAACTGTGGTTCACGTGAGTATCTTGTTGGTAGTACCTTTTTATTCCCACCAGCCCAGATGTGTCCTCCAGCACGTTTGAAGCACACACATATATGGGCCAGGTCTTGGTGTCCAGCACAACACCAATAGAATGCAGAAATCTAGTATAGTCTTGTTATCTATAACAAGAAAGTGTAATAAGTGTAGTCATGTTCTGATTTGTGTTTTCCTTCTTCTCCTCAGTTCTCTACCCACAAATGATCCGGCCATGATGTTTTCAGGTATTCCCTACAGTTAGATGAGTTATCATAGATGACAAGATGATGATGACAAGAACCTGTATTATTGAGCATGTACAGTGCTCAGAGTGCATATGCAACATACGATTGAGTTGCTATAGCAACTCCACTTTATGGCTGTGGACACTGAGGCAGGGAGAGAGAGTCTCTTTTCAAGGCCTCTCAGCAAAGCCAGGATTCTAATCTGAGTCTCTGACTCCAAAGCTTCCTCTCTAAACAATTTCTTTATGTTCATTATGTTTTAACTTCATTTTTCTAGAATATTTTCACCTCTCCCCAGCCTGTAATGTCATTGGGGAAAAATAGCCTAGAAACGTGCACCTTTTTTGTTTGTTTTGAGAAACACCCTTACTGATCCTAGGAGAAAATTAGAACTGGTACCAAATTGCATTTGCGAGCTTTCCTCTGCCTTTGGATAAAGTAGCATCAGAGTGTAGGGAAGAGAGTTTCCTTTTCATAACATTTCCTTCCTGAAGACATTTAAGGCAGTAGGTTTCCATTTCCTGATTCCATAAATGTTACATATATTGACATAACTTGAACTCTAAGACATATTACAAATCCTGAGGGTTTAAAAAAGAATTTTCTATAATAGATTACTACCAGATCATTATCCACAAGTTCAGGGACTTAAGTTAGAACTTGATTTTTCCCAAGCAGTTTGAATGCCCAATGGCTTAAAGCTATACAGGCTCCTTGGAGAGGGTCATGGCCTGGCTTGACCCCATTTTGAGTTTTTCCATTTTGAAGGCTTTCCTATTATAGAAAGCCCAAGTCGCCTGACATTGTCTCTCATCCTCTGAAAAATAAATTTCTTCCTCGGGAAATTAACTTTTAAGAGAATCTTGGTTAAGGGAAAGGCCATAAGACAGTCTTATTCAAAGCACTTTTATTCCTGGAGCATAAAACCTGGTTATTTCTGACTACTAGTGGCATCAGGCTCTAAATTCAAGATGGTGAGATGGGGTAGGAAAGACATGAGGGCCCCGTTTCTTATTTTCTCATCTTCTTCTTCTCTGGCCACCCCACATACCCTCTATTCCTCTGACGTCATGAGTCATTTGGGTATCATTTCCTTAATTTGTAGGGAGAGTTGACATTGCTGTTCAATGTTGAAAGCTATGGTGACTGACAGTATCAATGTCTGGGGTTGGGTAGAACTGGGCTCAAATCCTGGCCGTGTGACCTTGGGAAAGTTCCTGTTAATCTTTTAGATGCTCAGTATTCTCTTCAGTAAAATGGATCTAATGGTTCATCTTCTTGATGGAATTTGTGAGAAGGCAATGCACATAAAGAAGACAGCAAGTAGTCCCTGCTAAATGACTGATACATGCTGAGTATCATTCTTATTCCTAGTAATTGTTTTTCTCTCTAAAGATCTTGGCACAAATTAAGTTTTTGCCCTTCTGCTTCTTTATTGTTTTACAGTTTTAAAAAATGGTTTGAGACCTTTAGCCATTGTTAATCTGAGGGTTGTACACTGTGGTCAGACATGATTCATGGCTCCAGATGTATGACCTTAGAAATACATGTGTTTAACTCAGTACCTCTCCCTCTCTGTTCATGTCAGTTGGCAAGGAAAACCATTAATCTGTGTTTATTCCTTTATAAGTGGTTGTACTTAAAAAGGATGTGTACACTTCTCTAGTAACGATTTTCTTGCAGCATCCCTCACAACCGATTAGCAGACAGTATAACTTTGTGCCAGAAAAAAGAGAATTCAATGTATTTCTTTCCTTTCATTCAAGAAAGCCAGTGGAAGTAAACCTGAATGTGAGGATTGCATAGTAATTTTAGTAATCCTGTTACCAACTTAAGAGGCTGCCTACTTGCTCTTTAGAGCTTGCTTAGTTCTAATTATGCCAGAGAGAAAACTTCAGGAAGGTGCTCACAGCCTCTCAGACCTGCCCATCTCCTCTTTTCGAGGACCATGGGTTCAGGGCATCCCTTGGGCACAATGTTCTGGGTTGTGGAATGTGGAGATCCATGCTGAGAGAAATGAGGCCTTTCTAGTCCTGGGATGGGTCACTAGCCATGTGTTTTGGTGACCGTGAATCACAGCAGATCCTTATCTTCCCAGCAAATGTGATCCTTAAACTATTTGTTATATTCTTGACAATGAAATAGGAAGCACGTGTCACGTTTGTTAGTCTTCAGAATTATTTTGGAGAACTGAATAAGTAAGACTGAACTCAGTTTCTGGATAAATACCATGCCTTGTTTTGTTGGACTACTTGCCACATTATGAATTTCTTGAGATGGGTATTGAGGTCAAATTATGCTCAGTCTACTTGCCCATTTGCAAAGTGCATGCAATTATCAAGCCTTTAACAACATGTCAAGCAATTGAAATGCATGGTCTGTCAAGAAAATTAAAAATAATAGCTAACATTTACTGGTTGTGAGCCAGGCATGGTTGTAAGATCTTTACTAGCAACAAGATAATAAATATGACTTATATTTATAAGTAATAAATATATTACGATATCACTTAGTTCTCACAACAACCCAAGGAAATTGGTATTGTTATTCCCATTTTACAGATGAGAAAGCTAAACACCAAGAGGATCAGTAATGCTCTCAAGATCATGAAGTAAGGGCCAGAACTGGGATTCTTACCAGGTGTTCTAAGTCAAGTCTTTACTCTCACCTGTTATACTGTACTTCATTCTACATTTAAAATTGTACATTATTTCACCAAAATCTCATTTGTATTAGCCTAAAAGCAAGCTTTAAAATTTAGTGAAATCGATGTCAGTCATGTGACATAATGTTTCAATCTCTTAACTCAAAATAAATTTCAGTGTAGACCAATAGCCTCCATTCCAGATATGTTACCTAGTGTATTTTTATTCAAGTTAAGCACAAGATCAGCTATGGGGATTTAGAAATCGTGTTTTCAGAAGGGGAAGAGAAATCAATGGAAATTTTCACAGAAGAATTCTTATACATGTCTTAAAGGAAAGTAGGGAGAATCTTTGATTTTACCAGACGTTATCCAGTTGTGTGAAACAGCACGCTGGGAGAATGGCGGAGCCTTTATAAATCCGGAGAGAAAAGCAAGGGTCTAGGAGAGGATCTTGGAGAATGACCCAAAAGAAGGATGACTTAGAGATGTCACAAAGGCATGAGAAGAGGAAGACAGAGTTTCAGGATGTTGTAGTCCTCAACATCATCAAATTTCGTCAGTGTCAAAAATAGTGGTGAAATTCAGGTCATTGGATTTGGTGGGGTGCTTGGGCCATGCTGGCCTTGGGGAGCAGTTTGACTGGCATGTAGGCACAGGGTCTGAGAAAACAAAAATGTGGACAGCGGCTAGCTCAGGAGACACTTGTCTTGCACCAGCAGATTCAAGTGAAAGGAATTTCAGGACAGGGCAACTGTGTGGATGTTTTAAACAAGGTCTCTGGAAGGGAAGCTACTGCATAGGTGAAAAATAAACTTCACTATCTTGATGTGTGCAGAAAATTATGTTGTTTTGGATAATTCTTTGATAGCATCTTTTCTTTTAAATTTAACTCTTCTATGAAAGGAAGAATTGGAGGTGCTGGTTGATTTCCATCTGTCAGATTTGGGCTATGAAAGAAAGTCCCAGAACAATACCATGGTCAAATATGAGACAAGTCATATGGCTGAGGAGCAGTGGGTTGTGGGAAAGCTGGCCTTTCATGATCCAGCTCTTCTCCTCACTTCCCCCGTCACATCTTTCCTTTCGTATGCATGGCCCCATCTTCGTCAACTAGCCTATTTCCCATTCCTGGTCCTCCTTATTGTGCCCTTAAAGTAGAGGGTTTGCTAATAAAGGTTAAGTTGGGAACTCTCTCTAAGGTATTTGCTTGTTTAAAAGCACCCCCCACCTCCAATCACAAGGCAAGCCCAGATGGGTCTATGCCCTGGTGGGGGTGGGGGGAGGTGTGGGCGGCCCTGTTCTGTCACCACCTCTTCCTCAAGACTCTTAATATACCCAGAGCTTGGGTCCAAGGAGATAATCCTGGTCACTGAATGAGATTGAGATCTCTTTTCTTTTCAGATATCTCTTCAGATGTTCCAGTGTTATTTGTTGACTAACCTGTCAATTCCCTACAGATTTGAAATGTCACCTCTACCATGTCCTAAATTCCCAGTGTGTTTGGGTCAGTTCGTGAACCCATGGCTCTGTTTCACCAACCCATCTGCCCATTTCTGCGCCAGGCCCAGTCTTTGAATTACTGTAGTTTTACAATATGCTCTTAATATGTCATAAGGCTGGATGGCTCTCATTCTTTTCCATAATTCTTCTGACTGTATTTACGTGTTTCTTTTTGTACATTTTATGATAAGCTTGGCTGTTCCCATCCTTCACCGCATCCCAAAAATATCCTGTTTGTACTTTTTTGAGATATAATGTTGTATTTTAATTTAGAAAGAATTGAAACCTCTATAATATCAAACTTCTCTATCCATTCAGGCCTTCTGAAGTGTAGCAGAAACCTGTTAGGTTTAATCCTAAATGTTTTATGGGTTTTGTGGCTCTTATAAATAAGATGACTTCTTCTATTACATTTTCTAACCAAGTATCAGTCATATATAGGAAAGCTTGCTTGCTTGCTTGCTTGCTTGCTTGCTTTCCATCTCAACACAACCACTTTGTTGAATTCACTCTTTATATTTTTTTCAGACAATGTTGTCATCTACAAATAATTTAGTTGTCTGTAGGGTCAGAAAAATTCCATTGTGCCATAGTCACTTCAACTGTACCCTTAAACATCCACGGACATGATGCCTTTATTATTCTTTAAGTTTTTCTTCTCAAACACTAACATACCCATCATCCAGATATAATAGATGCTAACTTTTTGCCATTTTACTGTCATACCATTCCTTTTTAAACAAAAAAGCCCTAATGTAATATTGTGGATACATCTACACCATCTCCACCATCATCCCATCTTCCTCTTCCTCCTCCTCCTCCCCAGAGTAACTCCTATGCTGAGACTGGTGTCTGGCATCCTACACTCAGTAAAGCATATGCATATATGTGGTTGTGGTATTTTAAAAATGTGTGCCTGTTGTAGCAGTTGTGAAATGTCCTGATTTATAAGTAGTAAATAGAGGCCCATTATGAAAAATCCTAGCCTTCCTACAAATCGATGGGACAGAAAGTTAAAAGTGATTCAGAATCATGTTTTTAAGAAAGCCACTATTCACGATAAGGTATGTCATCTTTTAACCCACACTGTTAGGTTAAATATGTTAGGGCCAAACACAATTTGAACTGCTTAACAAAAGAACGCCTTCCTGAGTGGAGAATAATTGAGGTATGTATTTACCACCAGATCCTGTTCTCTATTGATAGCTATCTGGTGAGAGGAAGGGTAGGGAAGGGCAGGACAGAGAAGGGAAGAGAAGAAAGAAAAAGAAGAAAAGAAAAAAGAAATTAAAGAATGGAATCCTCAGCAAAGGTTACTAGGACTTTAAGTAGATTTCAACTGAGAGACCCATCGCTGTTTACACGGCAGAGCAACAGACTTGTATAGATTTGATTGCTGCACCTGATAGAGGCCCTGCTTGCACAAAACAGGCCGCCTTGATGAGCAGCTGGCAAACTTGGAGCACATATAAGACAATCAGAGGAAGTCTCCATATAAACTTCTCCATGCAAGGAAAGGTGGTTTTTCCATTTGCCTTTTTCTGAGCAATTTAACTTCCTAATTACATGATACAAATTGTTTCAGAGACTATGTAAACCATATGTTTGTTAAATGATAGAGACAAACATGGGGAAGTCTGATTAGCATCAACTTCCCTCAGGAAAGGGGTTTCTTTCCCAACGCAGCTTAGCCTGTGTTACACTCATTGGACATGGGTGAGTAAGCGGAGGAGGGAAATAGGTTTGTAAATAGCTGCATCTGGCTATGGATTCTCCCCTCTTCCTTCTGCTTGGGATGTATCTTAACACAGATTTTTCCTTTTGTATTAGCATGAGAGATAGGTGCTGACCGACATTAGGAGAGTGAATTTCATCCAGTAGTTAGCAGATTGAGAGGAGAAAGTATGATTGTTTTGAACCTTTAGGAGATTGTGTGAGTGTGTATGTGTGAGAGAGCACAGACGTGGTTGCAAGAGACAATGGCTTTTTAGTTTTTCATTCCAGCGGGTTTGAATAATAGAGGGTGAGAATAAATCAATTTACTGTTAAATGAAATCAAGGTTTTTAAAATATAAATGTATTAAGAGTAGTGAAGTTGTAAATAGGACTGGGTAATGAAGAAGTTTACAGGTCTAGGTGAAATAATGATATTGGATGATTGCTACTGAATCAGTTAACAACAACAATAAAGAGCAAATGTGTTTCCTGTGTCCTATTTTGGTTTCAAGAAGTCCAGAGAGTGGGAAATGTTCCCTGTTCCGGCATATTTCGTGACACAGATGTGCAGATGTGTAGAAACGGATACCTTGAGGTGAACTCACATAGCTATAAAGTGGCCACAGTTTATCTTCCAAACTGGACACTGGAGAGGATAACAGGCAGAAAGTGGGCCACATGGTCACCCCAGCTCTTAATGGCACTGTAGTTGTCATTGCTTCAGAGAACAATTAAAAAGCTTAAATTTTTTTTTTAATGTTTATTTTTGAGAGAGAGAGAGAGAGAGGGAGAGAGAGTGCATGAGGAGGAGAGGGGTGGGGTGGGGGAGGGAGACACAGAATCCAAAGCAGGCTCCACGCTCTGAGCTGTCAGCACAGAGGCTGATGCGGGGCTCCAACTCACAAACCGTGAGATCATGACCCGAGCTAAAGTCGGACGTTTAACTGACTGAGCCACCCAGGAGCCCCAAAAGACTCTCTCAATTTTTCTACTTTTTCTGGTGTTAATTGCCCCTAAAGACAAAGATTTTAGAACATCATTGAAACACACTAGTGGATGTTGTTTGTATTGACAGAAACACAGGGGGAAATAGGAGCTCAGAAAATTAAGAGGAAAAGGAAGACTTAGCTAGTTACTCATAATAGTTTCCTTCGCTTTCCTGTGACATCTTGGTCTTGAGTTCTATCAAACTACCTAATAAGTGGAACCACTTTATGCTGACACCTTTTTGGAACCTGAGTCCTCTTGAATCATGGCCTTATGGTATATACATTTCTTTGCCTTTTATTTCTTTGGAAAGATGAAGAATACCTATGCAGTGTCTTTGGTTAGGGCACAACCTGAAGACCCGTATACACAACATTAGGGTGCTTGGATTTGTCTGAGAAAACAGAATTATTTTTAACTGGAAATGGGTGTCTTTGACTAACAGGTCATCTTGTTTAAGTTGTGAGTTGGACCAAAAGAGTTACGAGGAGCTACAGGAGAGGATGACAATGAGGAGGTTCTTGTTCATCTTGTCCTTTCTCTTGTTTTTGATGTGGTTAAGGGTCTGCTTTTGTTCTTTTGCAGCTTGGTTTTGATCCTGGGTCCTCGGCTGTTGAATCCATGTTTAAGACATCTAGACTACCTTCCCTGATCTGCCAAAAATTGACTGCTTTGTTTCTTGTAAACATGATCTTTTAAAAATGTAACCTTCCTTGTTTGTATGTAAAGTATGTTAGTCTGCTTTCTCCTTTTATGAAAATAATGTGAACTTTGATAAACCTTATTTTTATATGAGAAATATTTTATATAACCTGGCTGTGGTGTTCTGCAGGCACTCTCAGAAAAGCTTTGGAAATGATCTTGCCATGTGAACTTTCAGTTAATACAGATTATTACCGTAGCAACAAGTAGACTTGATCAGAAGGCAGTATTTTGCTTTTATAGATAATAACTGTTTGCTGTTTCTTGAAGAGAGAATATCAAACTAAATTTTAGAAAAGATTTCATAAAGTTTTCTAATGACAGTTACAAGGAAATGGTTGACTGGTAGATTCACACCACTGAATGAAAGAAATTCTAAGAAATCTTGAGCAAAATGGCCTATACTGAAACGCCTAGTATAGATGACTGGGCACGAGGAGTTTCATTTTCTCATAGCTCCCCTGAGTTCATGCATTTGCATTTATTATTAAATAAGGTGAATATTCAATATTGTTCCTAGAATATATTAGAATATATTACAGAGTCATCCATTTATTCAACAGTTATTTCTTGAGCTTTCCCATGTTCAGCTGCAAGGACATAGATGCAGAGTAGAGGGAGAGCTGTATCTAACCAGGGTTGGGATTTGCCAAAGAGAGGAGCGTGTATACAAGGGGTGATTATAACTAAATACCTATAAATCCAAGCTGGGTAATCTAATAAGCATGAAGGGTTTAAGGACAGGGGAAAGGTGGTAGAGTCAGTGGGCTAAAGAATCATTGGGGTTGAGGGATGCCCAAGTGGCTCAATTGGTTGAGTGTCTGACTTAGGCTCAGGTCATGATCTCGTGGTTCATGAGTTTGAGCCCCGTGTTAGGCTTTGTGCTGACAGCTCAGAGCCTGGAGCCTGCTTTGGTTTCTGTGTCTCCCTCTCTCTCTGCCCCTCCCCCTCTTGCTCTCTGAATCTCTCTCTCTCTCAAAAATAAACATTAAATTTTTTTTAAAAAAAAAAGAATTATTGGGGTTTAGGATTAGAAGAAGAGGGGAGTAGGAGAGACAAGTGGTTGGAGAGGGTGTTTGACATTGGAATTACAGAGAGGTTGCAGTTGATGGCAATGACAAGGTCTAGGGTATGACGATGGTGGGGTAGCTGGAGGAGGAGAGAAGTTGTAAGATGGTTGGGGAAGGGGAAGGCAAGGAACTGACAAGCCAGGGTAATGGAAGAAGGCTCCCCTGTGTGGAAATTCAAGAAAGTAGTGTTGTAGAGAGACTGTGAGCCAACAACTAAACTCATAAGGGTAGATAACTCATAACTCATCCAGGAGTCTTTCCTTGACTTTGATTATGAGATAGAGCTAGACAGCATAAGCTTCAAAGCTAAGGACTTTTGGGAGGGAGAAGTGATCACTGTCTAGCAGCAGCAATGAAAAACCAGCTGATAGAGAACCCAGTGGGGAGGCCATGTTTTCTAGGGAGAGCCATGTTTTGCCTTTCTGTTAAGGCAAAAAGGGAAAGGGAGGTTTCAAGGATTTGAACAGAGCTGAGGATTTATAAGATTTTGCTGGGTTCCCTACATGAGGTCCACTTCCGGAGGACACAGTAGAAGGCTTCGGATTCTGTGTCTCCCTCTCTCTTTGCCTCTTCTTCACTCATGCTCTGTCTCTCAAAAATAAATAAACAAAAAATTAAAATAAAGCATTCTTTCACTGTCCTTCCTTCCTCTCCATCACCTTCTCCCCAAATGTGACTTGAAAATGGACAGTGTCACAGTCTTAACCATTGAATGGTTGACATGTTCTTTCCCCTTTTCCTTCTAGTGAAGAAAGTTACAACGTCAATGATTATTCCTTAAGAGATCAGCTATTGGTGGAATCTTGTGACAATGAAGAGCTTAATTCTTCTCCAGGGAAGAACAGTTCCACAATGCTTTATTCAAGACAGAGCTCTGCCAGCCACCTCTTTACTCTGACAGTCCTTAGCAATCATGCGAGTGAGAAAGTGGAAATGCTGCTAGGGGCTGAGACGCAGTAAGTATGGACAGGGATGGTTTCAGAATTATCTGGTGTCCTTCTTCCCTAATTAATTGCCCCTGGCCTGAGACTCCCTTAAAAAAAGTGAACAGTAGGCTACTGTGTATTTTTTGTTGAGTACCTGTTAATGCCCCATGCGCTGTGTCTAGGTGCTTCATGGAGAATCTCATCTTTTCATTGTTGTCATTCTCTCAGCATCTCGAGAGATGGGGGCTATTATTTTCATCTTTGTTGATCCTGATGTATGCATCGTGCTTTAGGTGGTACGGTTTTATATTTAGGAAGTAGTTTAAAACTCACTTTATTTTAATCATTGATAGAAGATATGACCATGAGCCATGGGTAGTTGGCACCTGGTAGTTTCGGTCTAGGCCATAAGTTTTCCCAGGTAAGGAAGTTGAGGCCATTTTGCAATCACCTGCCTTCAATTAGCAAAAAGCCTGATGATTTCTATCGAAAGAGATACTCAGTTTGGGGACACATTAATGAATCCACTTTCCCATCAGAGTTGATGAAGACTCTAAATAGAGAGTCCTGTGTGTATCTGCTGGTACACCAGTGGCCATGGTGTAGTCCATGGGTGGACGAAGGCAAGGGGCCTTAATTTTCAAGTCTACCTCCATGATTTGGTCCATTTAGAGACAGTTGACCAATTTATCTGTTTGGAAACTGGGACCTCCTCTTGAAACTGTCATCACAGGCAGGGGTTATGTTGGGTGGAACAGCAGAGGAAAAGGGCAAGTTTCCTCACTCTTTATCCTCACAGATCATCCTACACCAACCTTCCACTCAAATCTGCCAAGGGTGCCACATGATGTGATTAAAATGGATCAGCAGCTAGTGAATAATAATCCTGAGACTAGCAAAATCTTTTTTTTTTATATAGTTTATTGTCAAGTTGGTTTTCATATAACACCCAGTGCTCATCCCAACAAGTGCGCTCCCCCATGCCATCACCTCCTTTCCCCTCTCCCTCACCCCCATCAGCCCTCAGTTTGTTCTCAGTATTTAAGAGTCTCTTATAGTTTGCCTCCCTCCCTCTTCTTATCTATTTTTTCTCCTTCTCCTTCCCCATGGTCCTCTGTTAAGTTTCTCCTGTTCCACATATGAGTGAAAACATATGGTATCTGGCCTTCTCTGCCTGACTTATTTCTCTTAGCACAGCACCCTAGAGTTCCATCCACGTTGCTACAAATGGCCATATTTCATTCTTTCCATTGTATAGATAAACCACATCTTTTTTTTTTTTTTTTTTTACAAATAGTTTATTNCTCCATGCCCATCACCCCTCCTCCCCCCACACCCATCAGCCCTTGTTCTCAGCATTTCAAGAGTCTCTCATGGTTTGCCTCTCTCCCTCTCCCCCCCTATTTTCCCCTTCTTCTACTCCATGGTTCTCCATTAAGCTCCTCCTAATCCTCCTATACATGTAAACATATGGCATCTATCCTTCTCTGCCTGACTTATTTCACTCAGCATAACACCCTCAAGGTCCATCCATGTTGCTACACATGGCCAGATTTCATTCTTTCTCATTGCCATGTAGTATTCCATGGTATAGATAAACCACATCTTCTTGATCCATTCATCAGTTGATGGACACTTAGGCTCTTTCCATGTTTTGGCTATTGTTGAGAGTGCTGCTATGAACATTGGGGTACATGTGCTCCTATGCATCAGCACTCCTGTGTCCCTTGAGTAAATTCCTAGCAGTGCTATTGTTGGGTCATAGGGGAGTTCTAATTTCCTGAGGAACCTCCACACTGTTTTCCGGAGGGGCTGCACCAGTTTACATTCCCACCAACAGTGTAGGAGGGTGCCCATTTCTCCACATCCTCGCCAGCATCTAGAGTCTCCTGATTTGTTCATTTTAGCCACTCTGACCGGCATGAGGTTATATCTCAGTGTGGTTTTGATTTGCATTTCCCTGATGAGTGATGGTGAGCAACGTTTCATATGTCCATTGGCCATCATGTGTGTGGATGTCCTCTTTGGAGAAGTGTCTGTTCATGTCTTCTATAGCAAAATCTTAACGAAAGTAAACCCAGAGAGGTATCCCTGCTTCTAAAGAATATATTGACAGTATTCTTGAATCATTAAAGAGAGACATCAGAAAAAGGTTAAAATTATAAAGCACCCATATAAAATGTTTTCAATGGTCATTTCATATATTTTTGGCACTAGAAGTAACTTTTCAAAGCTAAGGAAACCCAAGAGGGACAGGTTGATGTAAAATCCATTTGAGATTTGAAAATTTGTCAAAATAGAGTATTCCAAGTGAACTTGAGAGTTAGCATAGGGAGTAAGAAAAGGAGCCCTATCCTATGTGTTTGTTTATGAAACAAAGAGATGCCTTTTCCTAAGGCCCCGGAGCCCTTCCATGAAATTGCTGAAGAACGCTGTGGTGTTCCAGGCATGCTCCTCGGGGCGGGGGTGGGGGGGGTGGGGAGGGCGTACTATTGCTGGTCTATGCAGGTGACCAGCATGAACATACCCAAGACCAGGGCTCAGGAAGGCATTTCTTCAATTTTGAAAGCATTAAACCTCTTGGCCAGTGAAGACAGAGTTAGCCTTCCACTGTGGAAGCCTCTCTTAAAAAGCAAATTTAGTAGGTCAGAGCTTTGGATCTTATACGATTTTAAGGGTGAAAAGTTTTTAAAGACTTTGGAGATTAGTACTTTCCATACATTCTAGAGAATCCTTAGAAACAGATTTTCACTAATTAGTTTTAGTTAGTAATGGTGAAAGTGTTGCTGGTTTTGCTTTGTGTTTTCCTTTCCTCTGTGTTTAGAAGGATTTTTTGTTTTGGTTTTTGGTTTTTTTTTTAGGATTGTTTGTTCTATAGTCAGGTCTTGCCAACATATCAGTAGCGCTTTTCCCGACTGTCTCTTTCATAATTTATGTAACCTCCACCACTTGTTTCTGAGATTATTGGAGCAAGTAGGAAGTAAACCGACACGTCCATTTCTTTTTCTGTCAAGGCCAGATCCTTTCCTGGGACATTCGGCAGCATTTGTTTACCCTCTTGCCTTTAGATCTTGCCACGGACTGCGTGGATATTGAGTGCAGAATATTGAGTATAGAATATTGACTCAGAATATTGAGTTATGGGTCTGACTCATTTGTAGAACATTCCATAAGGGGCAGAGAGGCAGATGTCTCCGTGGGTACTTCTCTTCCCCTCCACCACCAACTTAGCTACAGTTGAAAAGTAAATAAACAAACATTTTCAAGCATACAAGGCATAATATAGCATTGGTACTGAAAGAAAATCTGTTACAGCCAGGATATACTTATCTTAAAAAAAACAAACAAACTAACTAACACAAACAACAGAAAGCAATTGACTGTTTAAAAGTCTAGCAAATTGTTATATGCCATGTTGGAAAAAGTATAAGTCAGCCCTGGGCCGAACTGGTTTCGAGCAGTCAGAGTTTTGGTCTACACAGAATCTTTTCTTTGCTGCTAAGATTTGCACAGTGTAGAGGGGAATATACGTTTTTGAAGTTTCTTCTCTTTTATGTGTGATTAAGATGGCCTATTAGCAGACTGGTTGAGAACCAGGTTTTCACTGCCATTCTGGCCTTTTAATATCTGCAGTACTTTAAACGAGTTACTAATGTTCTTTGGCTACTTATTCTTTGGTTTGAAAAAGGAGGTTCATACCTACATATTTACCTTCTCTGAAAAACTGTTGTCAACAGAAATCCTGTGAGGATAGACAGAATGTAAAATCAGGAGAGGCGCAGCTCTTCGACACAACAGCCCAGTCATTGTAATGGTGAAAGTGTAGAACAGATCAATAGCTCTGATTACAGAAAGAATGAAGAGGAGTTCCCCCAAAGGAAATGGGGTAAACAGTGAGCATCTGGGATGTGCCAGATGGAGCCAGCCATAGAACATGAAGAAGGGACCTTGCAGAGGTTCTAGAGAAGGATAAAACTTCTGAGCTGAAGTCAAGTGACCATACATCTTGGTTTCCCCAGGATCAGGATTATGTCTGTTGTTCTGGCTCAACTAAGAACAGCACCCTCGTTGACTCTCAAAGGTGTCTTGCTTAGACAGTAAAATATGTGGTGACCCTAATTACTGGTCTGTACTCAGCCTCTCTCATTTTTTCTCCCACATGTAGAATGAGACAAAGATGATGTGATTTGCCTGAGGTCACACAGGAAGTGAGTTGTTGCCAAAGCTGGGACTAGACCCTGACCCCCCTGAATCGAGTGTTCTTTCTGGTAACAGCTTTGAATCTTCCTACTGAGATGCCAGCAGTCAGTAGACCAATCCACCCCTACCTTGCCATTTGGCCCTGGTGTACATCTGGAAGGGAAACTCCAGGAAGCCACTTGCTATTCAATGTGAGAAATTATTAAAACGTGAATTGTATTCTTAGGTCCATAGACTTTAAAAAAAGAAAAGCATTTGCAGAAACTCAGATGGTAAATTAAGGGCATCATATTGTTTGAAATATTTTATAATATTTATAATATCTGGGCAAAGGAAACCGCAAGTGCAAACCTTCTAAGGGAAGCAAGTTTGATGTTGTCAAACTTGGCTTGAACATCGTGAAAATGGCTAAATCAGAATAAACCAAGGAGAGAGTGGGGGTTAAGAGGCCAGTGGAGGTCAGATCATTTCAGAGCAGAGCTATTCCAATGTGGTCCATGGCCATCAGTCCTCAAACCATAATGCCTGGGCATGAGGGGATGGAGTTAAGAACTTAAAGCATTTTGACATTTCTGCAGCATCAAAGCATGTGATTATTTTAAGAGTAATTCATTTTTGTTGTATTTCTAAGAACACTTGGTCCACAATGGATGGATAGGGTAGGGGGTTGAGGAGGGGGTTGAGGACTGGTTCTTTACCACACATATTTTGAGAAGCAAACATTTAGAACCGTGTAAGTCATGGCGGGGAGTTCCCCGGAAGACTGGAATGGAGGCAGAAGAGAATAGGGTCCTTCCTGGTTGCAGTAGTCAAGGGGGATCCTGGCAGTGGCTTGGGCTGTGGTCTGACAGGGGAGATGGAAACACGATATTTCGGAGGCAGATAATAGGATGGATATACGGATTGGATGAGTTGGGGTGGCCGTGAGAGAGAGAGGAATTGATGGTGTTTTGGATTTTAGGCTTGAGCAGCTAGTGCCGTATGTTAAGTTGCTCCTTAAGGGTCTTCATTGTGGCTTCTTCCTCTGTTAAGGGTGTTCTATAGAAAGAAAAGCAGTGGCTTCCTAGTTACCCCATCCTGCAGTCTTCCTTTCTTTACCTCTCCTGTCTTTTCATTTTGTTGACTGTTCAGCTCATTCACCCTAACTCCCTTTGAGATTTTTCTTTACCTGTTATCTGTACTCTTAGCTTTCTTTCCATTTCTAAACATTCCTATTCACTCTTCCGTCAGAAACGCAGCCTACCTGAGCCAGTCGGCTACCCACTGCTTTCCCTAAACACCCATTTCTGTAAGTGGTACCATTGGCACCATTTCGAGTTGATCCAGTCTGGAGACCGGTGTCGTGTGTGGTATTTCCAGGTCTGAACAGATCCATCATCTGCCAGTCCTTCCTGTACAAAAGTCCACTGCATCTTTCCACGTTTCCATTCCACTGCCTCCTCCCGAGGACAGCCTAGGTATCACTTCTCTTTGAGCCACGCTGTAGTGTCCTAACCATTCTCCTTCTCTCCATTTTGCTGGTTTTATTACTAATCCCTACACTCAGCTCCAGCTCTGTCTTTTGTCTCACTTTTGTCCATGGCAGCTTCCCAATACATAGTTTTCGGACTGACCCACAATTAATATAGTTAGCTGCTCTGTATCTAAGGTAAGGTAGAATAAATAGTAGCCACGTGTAGGGAAATACCTCTTCCCTGTCAGTCTCTGCCTATTCATGGTCTTTTTTGTGCTTCTGGGCCAAGTTTTCCTGAAATTCCACTTGTTTTTCAACATTTGCTAGTAAGGATGTGGTTAAAATTTTTTTAGGATGTACATCTAAGCCATGTATATATACAGTGTTATCTCTGTCTGCCCATTCAAGATCTTAAGTCACGTTGTTAATGAGACGGTAGTCTGTGAAAAGTACAAAAGCTTATCTTTTATAAAAGGACAAAGGACGAATATTTTACTGCTGTCATTCTTCTCCCTCTGGGCCTTTCTAGAGGAATGTGGGAGCCGGAGAGCCCCTTTTGTCTGCCTTCATTAAGAGGAAGCACACACAGCTGCCGCTGGCACAGACCAGAGGCTGCAGCAAGTGGCGTCCTTGGCTTCCTGGGTTGACAGTGGAATGTGCATGGCATCTGGGCCCAGTGTATGCAGTGGTGAGACATCAGGACATGCTCAGGGACAAACACACGTTTTCTTTCTGCATTGTATTGAGTTATAGAATATAATCACCTTGAACCATAGTCAAAGATCCTTCTCAAAATTTCTCCCTCACTGAAAGAACTAGAAGCCTCGTGAGTGTGGTTGGCCCTGTCAGCCCTCCAGACAACCAATTCCTGGGCCTCCTGATAAAGGGGCATTGTTTGCCAGGGAGCCGGCGGCCTTCCTGCTTCTGTTAATGATTTAATTAGCAACAGGAAGTAAATGGGATGGAATAAAATTGTAAATAGTATGTCTGACATGCTCTTATTCTTCGTCTTCTAAAAAAAATCCACAGTAGATGGTAATGTATGTGGAAAAAATGTATTTATTATAGGTTATAGTATTTTTCCTCTTTGCGTCTGGAATCCACAGCCAGAAATGATCTCCTACGTTGCACGGTGCCTGTCAAAGCACTTGATCTTTTGTGATCGTCCTCAGCAACCCCAGTTCAGCAGGAGGGCAGGTGACGATATGGGTCTCTTATCATCAAGGAAACAGATAATTGACCCACTTTCGGTAATTCCAGGATTCCAGGCCAGACTCTAGTCTCGTGAGCTACTTGATATGATAAATAAGAAATAAATTGGCTTAACTGCATAACATGTCACAAAATCTGATTTTTAGAACTCTCTTAGCAGGCTAAGGGAATTGCTTGGCTTGGTTAGATGTTTTAAATGGAGCACACGGCCACCTTTGTAAGATTTTGATGCACAGCGTTCATGATGACCTTTTTTACCCTGTGGCTTTTCTTACCTGGATCAGAACGCATCCAGTTGAACGGAGTGTGAGGGAACAAACAAAAATAACCATCCGTACAAACCTACTCTTTACAAAGGCTTGAAGGACTTTCCCCCAAAGGCTACAGGTATAGGAGTTTCAATAGGATCCATAGGTAAATTTTAGATGGTGACCAGGAACACAAAAGGTATCTGCCACCGTAAGAGGGACACAAAGTAGATTCAACAGCCCCTGTCTGTTCTGTAGCCCTGCCTCTTTGCTTCAAAGCTTCCTCTCCACTTTTCTCAGTACGTATCTGTCTTTTCTAGCAGATGCCTGGCATTCAATGAGAAGTCCAGATGTGTCTTCGATCTTTGTGCAATTACGTTTCAGCCTACTGTGCTTAATTAATTGTATGAGAGGCAGACCATGGTGCTACCACAGCTTACTCCTGAGTAGGGAACTGTAGGTGTTTAATTTTATGCCGTGCATGAAGAGCACGGGGCTTAGGAAAGGACTGTCCTTACAGATATTATTGTGGGATGTCTCTTCTCAGTCTTCTTTCTCTCCCTAGGTGCCAGAATGTTCCAACGCAGCCCCACTGCATGCCATACTGGATTTTGTGTGTGTTTCCTTCCCTCTCTGCTCCTTCACACCGAAGGCTGTGGAGAACAAGAGACCCTGTTTTATTCACTTCGCAACCCTCTCCTAGCACAGGGCTTCTGCAGAGGCAGGAGGCGCTCAGTGGATGTTGGTCTAAGGAAGCAGTGGTTAGGTATCTTGGAAGTGGATGTGCCCAGGTCCACATGAGTGGTGGTGCTTATTCTCTCATTTTATTTGGACAAAGGGAAAAGTCTGTGAACCGGGTGTGGGGTGGACTATGAATTCATGCTGATTGTTTCATATTGTCCCTGGAGAAAATAGCTGTCTGCAAGTGAGCCCTGGGCTTGATATCTCAGTTTAATAATGGGTATGTCTGTGCTCTGGCTTTTCTTGTTCTCAGAGGTCCTTCTTCTACTGAGGGAGTCTCCTCCCTGCTTTAGGGATGCCTCCTAGTAGGAGGAGGCGCCTTGGCAGGGCTCTTGGAGGCCCCGGGGAAAGTTGTGCGGCTTTGACGCCATGTAAGAGGGGGTGGGACTGGTTCCATTGAAGCCATTTCAAGAAGCGGCTCCTTTCAGCGAGGGCAACAAGGAGTGTCTTGTTCCGGTCCTCTCGAGGCTCTGTGAGGGGCCGCCATGTCTGAGGGATGCCGTTAGCATCCAGGCAGCATGCCACACGAGTGAAAGGTTTCATCTGGATTTCTGGAAACTGTCTGCAGGGTCAGGCCGTCGCTGAAACCGGCCACTCGGTCCCAGAGGAGGGCTGTGCCTGGGAGTCTAACGTGAAGGCTGCGGACGGGAGTCAGGGCCGTCAGGAAGACGCACGGCAAGGCACAGAGGAGGCGGACGTGTTTGGCAAGGGCACAGAGACACACGTGGGTCATTTTAGATGTCTCTTAGTCAACAGTTTTTCCATCCGTACAATATTATTTAGTTTTCAGTTGCCTTTGTACTTTGGAAATTCCAGTTGAGCCTGAGTAAAAAATAAATCTTCTGACAGAGATATCAAAGATTTAAGTGTTGGCTTAAGATTGTTTTAAAGAAGGCTGTGCTTGTTCCATAGGCAACCACCCTAAGCCCTTTGTGTCCTATATTTTTTTTTGTTGTTTTTTAAAGTAAGCTGTATCACCAGTTTCTACACAAATTGTCCACATTACTACTTGATGCACCAGCTTGATTAGGGCCCAGCCTCATTTTCATAAACCAGTCTGTCTTTCAGCACATCACACTTTCCACCCCTCTTCACTTCACTCTTTATTTTTTTAAATTTTTTTTAACGTTTATTCATTTTTGAGAGAGTGTGAGTGGGGGAGGGGCAGAGATACAGAATCTGAAGCAGACTCCAGGCTCTGACCCGTCAGCACAGAGCCCGATGTGGGGCTCCAACTCACGAGAAATCATGACCTGAGCCGAAGTCAGACACTCAACTGACTGAGCCACCCAGGCACCCCTTCCCTCATTACTTTGAGAACACCTACTAGGGAGCACCACCTATTAGATCCCAGATTACCTGGCTTATTTTCTGACTCCACCGTGTCTCTGTGAGCAAGTGATTAACACTCCAAACTTCAGCTTTGTCCTCTGGAGAGAAGAGAGGGGGAAAAAGAGAGGGGCGGGGGGGGGAAGAAAAATGGTAATATTTAATTTCCAAGATTATTGTAAAGACTAAATTAGATGGTACTCACCAAATACAAAAAAATACCATAGCTGGCACACAAGTGCTCTAGAAGTATTTAGAACAAGACTCAACGCCTTCCCTCCTGAAGCCTATGGCCTAGTAAGAGAAACAGACAAGTCACTAAATGGGGGTCAGTGTGTAATGAGTGGTCGTGATGATCCGGTTAACAGATGTTTATAGGCCTCGGTTATGTTCTGGGATATGGCAGTGAACTGAATGGACAAGATGGCTGCCTTCCCATGGCTCACAGCTGGCCGGCAGTGTGATAGGGCTGAGCAGAGGAGTGCTTGGGAGCAGGATTGGCAAACTGGATGGGGATGGAGGTGTGGGCTCCTGCTATACAGTAGGATCATTATAAGGGGTACAAGACAGGTAGAATGAGTCCCTGGTGGTGGTTCTCCTTGTGGGAGGATGTTGCTGGGAAAGGGACACAAGGTGTTGGGTGCACCTCCATGTGCACTCACAGATCTGTACACGTGAGATTAGCGCATTGCTTTATGTATGCTCTTCGTTAATGAGGAGTGAGCACGAGGGGTGGAAACAGACGTTCTACTTGAGAGTGGTAACAGGCAGGAAAGGGTGGGGAACAGCATGGCGTGCCCCAGGCCCGCACGCAGTCTGCTCAGCCCAGGTGGAAGGATGTCTGAGGGGTGGTGAAGATGGGGCAATGGTGAGAAGCATCTTTAGGTACAGGCTGTTACAGGAGAAGAACATTATTTTCAAGCACTGGGCATAAAGACGTCCCTTAAGATGGAGTACATTTTTTTTTTTAATGTTCTATTTATTTCTAGGAGAGAGAGAGAGACAGCGTGAGCAGGGGAGGGTCAGAGAGAGAGGGAATCACAGACTCTGAAACAGGCTCCAGGCTCTGAGCTGGCAGTCAGCACAGAGCCCGACGCGGGGCTCGAACCCACGAACCGCGAGATCATGACCTAAGCGAAAGTCGGAAGCTTAACCGACTAAGCCACCCAGGAGCCCCTGGAGTACATTTTAAAAACTGACCTAGACTTGCATCACTTGCCTAGGACCCTCCATGCAGCCTTCCTTCTCATCCTTTAAATGGGCTTTTGGAGGATTACATGAAATAATAATGTCACGTGCTTGTATCTGCCGTGTAGTATGGGTTACTCAGTGCCTTGGAGGTTTTAAAGTGTGTGTGTGAGAACCTTATTTACTTAATTGCAGTCCTAATACTGGACTTGCTGAGGATAACTGGATTATGGAGTAATGCTTCTCTGAAACTTCTGATCCTTTAGTTAAATAATTGTTTTGTTTCATGTAACGATAGCTTAGTATTATATAAAGTCCCAGTTGGTTTTTTTCTTTCAACATTTTTTGGGCTGTTTTCATTAAGCCATTTTAAGCGTTTGCGAACAGTGTAAAAACGTTCAAAGAATTTTTATTTCCATAAGGCTCATGTTTGGCAGTATTAGCTGTATGAGGAACCACACAACTTTAAATGGGTCAAGTTTCTCATCTTTTCTGAAATGGTTTGAGTGTGGGGAAAGGAGAAGAGAGTGTAGAGACACTGATTTATTAGGAGTTTAACTGAAATTCACTTTTTTGAAATGTTAAATATCAGACTGAGTGTACTAAACATCCTAATGTGATTATGTTATATCATAGTGTAATCGACTCTTTATTAAATGGTAATGTTGTATGTAAGGGATGATCACTGGGTTCTACTCCTGAAGCCAAGACTACTCTGTATGTTAACTAACTTGAATTTCAATGAGAAAAAAATGTTAAACTGTTAGATGAGAAATTCTATTTAATCAATGACCAGCCAGATTCATTCAGAATCTTAACAGTGTTGACTAGTTTTCAGCCTAGATTCCCCAGGTTATCTTTTTAAAGTAACTCATATTCCCCCTGTTCTGAAGGGCAGCCCCATAACTCTGGGGAGTCTCTCCCATTTTCGGGGAATGGCTTTGCACTGTGTCTCCAAACACCTTGAGTCTCTCAGTTGGACATGGCCTGTGTGTTTTAGGAGCGAGCGGGCCCGCTGGGTCACCGCCCTGGGACACAGTAGCGGGAAGCAGCCTCTGGACCGAACCTGTAAGTACCTGGAGGGTGGGCTGCTCTGGAATGTGGAGGGGCTGCGCCCCCTGCTGGACGCTGGGTTATTAGTGCTTAATTGCCCCTGTACCTGCCCCCCCCCCGTAAGGTTCCTCCAGCTTTCCTTCCTGTGGCCCTCCAGTCAGCACTGTGTGATCCCTGCTTTGGAGGTCAGGGGGTCTGAATTCAAATCCAAGGTGCAATTCTTTGTTGCATAAACGTGCCCAGTCATAGCACAGCCTTCCTGAGCCTGTACATCTGCAAGTCAGGGGCATCACTATACAATACAGGATTATTGTCAGAAGTTCAATTTACCTACATTGAAAGCCCTGCTTGTACTGTAAAGCTCTTTGATTTTCGGCAGTTTAATGGGCAAGAGTTGCACAGTTAAGCCTTCTCCATACAGACAGTCTGAATCTAAGCAGAAATAGTATTTTTTAACCTTCAGGAAAATTACGTTACCATTCCTTTTGACCTTATTTATTAAAGTGATAACATTAAGAGAATGTGTTTCATTCTTCTAGGGAAGTAGGAACTGATGCAGTAAAGGGTGGTGTCATGTGCTTAGTAGCCCTGTAACTTTTGATGTTATGCTTCTCTAGATGTTTCTAGCTGGAAGGTCAAAATGGAAGAACGAGGGCAGCCACATTGGTTATCTTGGAGCACTCAAAAGTCATACTTTAAGCTTAGAGCCAGAGCTAAAGTGACTGGCTTAAAAGTTGCCTAGAATCAAGGTTTTTATTAAAACAGATTAAGAACTCATGTCAGTACCAAGTGACTGAAGTTACAGTTGTTTTGTTATGATTCAGCATTTTGGGAGAACTCTAAAATGTTGTCTTACTTTTGGTTGGAGCTCCTTTTATTTCTGAACTTGCTTGGCAGCTTTCTTGTGCTGGTGGGCTGGGGAAGCACCCTGGGTGGGGGCCTGGAGAAGGGGTGTATCACAGGTTTTATCCTCAGTTGCATGACCTTGGCACGTTACCTAATCTGCCTGGCCTCAGTTTTGCCAATGGCTGTTGTCTGCTCTACTGTACGACATGACTAATGGCTCCTTATCAAGGCTATTTTTGAGGGGATTCATGCATCATAAAAGGCTTCTCTTGATCCTGAGCTTCTGGAGTTCTAAAGCCCTTAGCCGGTTAAGACCGTTCCAGGAACTCAGTTTCTGCTTGATAGAAGCTTAACTTGTTTCTGTCAGTGCTGCCCTTGACTTTCACAGAATTTTTCACAGAAACATTGAGTAAATATACTGTATTGATTTGTACCTGTTCTGCTACCTGGAGCTTAGTATGTCCCCTTTGCCCCCGCAGCACTGACCCAGGTGGAAATCATTAGATCGTTCACTGCCAAACAGCCAGACGAACTCTCCCTACAGGTGGCGGATGTGGTTCTCATCTATCAACGGGTCAGCGACGGTGAGTCTGGGTCCTTAGGGGTACTCTCCGTGCAGCATTCAAGGTGCCAAAGAGCCGAGGAGTCTCACTTTGTCACTAATGCTCATGTTTCATATCCCCTGGGTTTGATCTTATGTACCTGCCTTTCCTTTATCTACACTATTGCTTTTGTTGAAGAATAGGAATGCAGTCACATGGTGTTTTATTCAAAAGGAACCACGAAAAGTTTCCCTTCCTTCCTGCTCCCCTAGTGACTTCTCATTTCCAGAGGTTCTTCCTTCCTCACTTAAGAAAATCATATACCTGCTGCCCCTACGTACGCACAGCCTCCCTTCCCCAGCCCAACCCAAGCTCACAGGCTCTCTTCAGCCTTCTCCCTTCAGGGCTCCTGACCGCGTCCCGCCTCGGGTATGTATGTCATCCATTCCTCCTTGAGGCCCTTCCCTCTGTTCCGCTTTCTCCTCACCTTCGGTCATCTGTCATGCACGCGCTGAGGTGCATTCGCCTCAGTGTCAGACAGGGTCTAGACTCATCCACTCCTTGCTTCATGAAGACTCTGTTCCTGGTTGCAGGCTGGTATGAGGGAGAACGGCTGCGAGATGGAGAGAGAGGCTGGTTTCCTATGGAATGTGCCAAGGAGATAACCTGTCAGGCTACCATTGACAAGAACGTGGAGAGAATGGGACGCTTGCTAGGGCTGGAAACCAACGTGTAGCCTCTCGACCGCCTTCCGTTACCGTGAGATTTGCACTACATCACAGTGGGCTGCTTGGCTCTGGGCCGGCTTTGTTGTGGATTTTAACACAGCCTGTTTGATGAAAAGAATGAAAACACTTGCCTTTAAGCTTGCCACGTGGTTATGCTCTCTCAGAACAGCTTCCCAATACAGTGAGTTCTCAAGGTGCGGTGTACACACAGCCGTCCACTTGCGAACTTCCTTAGGTCCACAGATAGCTGAGCAGCCCACTTCAGGGACCACACAGCCTCCCAGCTCCTTCCAGGTTCACCATTTTCTGGCGTTAAAAATGTATATTAGATGAGGAAAGAACACTTTCCTCACTTTGCCAAGGATGTTACTGTCTGTCTTCTAGCATTTCCTTTATATGGTTTTCCCAGTATTAGCAAGAGTTGTTTTTAAGGAATGCCCAGTTTTGTAAATATTTTTTCTTCCTCTTGTATTTTAGATGATTCTAATGCTATGAGGACAGCTGGTAGAGCTCAAAAGGTGAGCTGCTGAGTTTATCTAAACTTCTTCCCAGGAAAGGGAAATTGACACTTGAATTTTTGCCACCTCTTTCCATCCTTAGGAGAGAAGCTTACTTAGATTTTCTTTTTACATCCCTTTCACCCAATATTGGTATAGGCTGATAAAACTCAAGCTACTCTAATAAGATAGAATTTAGATGGTTCACCTAAGTGACAAAATCCTGACTGTTTGACAGGGGTCATACTTTTTTTTTTTTTAATATTCCCAAAGGAGCTGATAAACGTCATGACATGAGGCTGCTTTGCCTTTAATAATTTTGCCTTTTGTAATTTCTTTACTATTTTTGACTGTTCTACTCCTGTTTCCAAAGAGGCAGTTGGCTGAAATAAAGTCTCAAGGAAGATAAAATTTAGGCCTCACCGAGGTATCAGGATGCCAGCTTGGTACCTAATCAAAGCATAACGTATTGATCTTCATGGGAATCCATTTTATATGTACTAAGGGTCTTGCTTGCTCGCTTTGGAGGATCTCTTATCTGTGGGTGTCTGCAGAACTTCATTTTTTCTATTGGTGCAAGGAGAGAGAAAGACCATTTTAATAGTACATTTTATACACCGGGAGTGAGGGTTTGGAAGACAGAGAGGGGGGAAAGTAATTTTTACTGGCAGCTATGTTCCTCTCTACTCCATTTTCTTCCACAAAGGGACAAAGCCAGGCAAAGGGTATATTATTCGAGGACTCAGATCTGTGTATGACTTGTCCCAGCTACTGCCTGCCAACCAGGTACTCAAATCATGAGTGATGTAAGTAAAGCAGAAGCCTAGCGTGGGAGCCCAGTATGCTGGGCTCACACAGCCTGCATCCTGCCACTCAGCAGTGAGCCAGTGTGGTGCACCCGGGGCCTTCTCGTCCTTGGTTCGCTCTCCTTTACTTATGCATACAGTTCTGGGTGTAAAAGACATGCCAGGCCCTGAGTCCCTTGAGGTCGGGCCAGTGAAGTGATAGCAGTGGACACAGCAAGAGATGTGTCCAGGTTGGTAAACAAGGCATTGGTCTCCTCTTTCAGGTCACAAACCCGTGAGAGGAGAGGTTAAAAAGTTGTAATTTAATTTCATGTGATGTTTGCATTTAGGAAGGAAGGTAAATCCATTGCTTGCAAAGGGGATCATGTTGTATTAGTTTTGCTAAATCCAACTGAAGCTAAAAAGCAACTATAGGAATCCTGTGAATTAATTTATAAGTAGAGATGTTAAACAGTCTTAGAAATATGTCCATTTTATAAATCAAAGCCTTATTTAGCAAGCAGTTAATACTGTTATTGGATAAAATGTTATACAGCAGATATTTAACATAGTCACAATGTCTAATTTCAACTGAATTATAATTTTTACATGACACAGTACTGTTTCCAAACCTAGTTCAGTTTCTATGAACAGCTTCTTGGAATTGTAGGAGGACTTCTTTCAGTGACCTGTGGAGAACAGAAATACTCATTTTTGTCCCAATGATTTGATACTGCTTGTATACTTTTGGTGAAATAAGTGAATTTATAAAGATTTTGTATATACTTGTTCTTTAGTACTTGTCTGATTTAATTCATTATAGGATGTATTAAATATATAATTTACTGAATTTGGAGTCAAATCAGAGTTCTACTCAGAAGGTATTTGTAGCTAACATTCAAGGCCACTGATCTTTCCTTGTTGGGTACAGGTTGGCATCAGCTGCCCCAGAAGATTGGGGCGGTTTTAAGAGCTGGGCCATGATGTTTCTTCTGTTTCCACAAAACTGCATGACTGAACAGCCTATCTTAAATAGTCTGTGGTTTTGTTACATCCTACTCATTTTGGCCACCTAGTATCCAAACCTTTGTGCTTGTGAAATTTTGTCACGTTGTGAATCTTGGTGGAAGGCAAAGACGGACACCTGTATTTTCTTTTACTGCGTGACAGGTTGCCACGTGCCTTAAGCCACACCCATTTATTATCTCATGGTTCTGTAGTAAGAAGGCCAACATGGCTGGTGGGTCCAGTGCTTACTCTCAATCTCACGAGGCTGACCTCAGAGTGTTGGCCAGCTGCTCTCTCAGCCAGAGCTTGATATCTTTCATGCTCATCATACCTGTGGTTGGCAGAATTCGGTTCCTTGTAGTCGTAGGATCAAGAACCCTGCTTTTTTGCTGGCTGCCAGGGGTGGGGGGTGCTTCACAGCTTCTTGAACCTGTTCATATTCCTCGCCGTGGGTTCCTTCATCTTCCAGACAGCCATGGCATGTTTAATCTTTCTCACATTTGGAATCTGACTCCATCTCATGCTACCACCTGAAGAAAACTCTGCTTTTAAGGAATTCATGTAATTATATTAGACACACAACAGGGTAATCACCCTTATGATTAACTCAGAATCAACTGATTTGGGACCTTAATTAGAGGCACAAAATTCCTTTATCCGTGCAACATCACATAACCACAGATGTAACACGTGGCGGGGGGGGCAAGGATAATGGGGATCATCTTAAAATTCTGCCTACACCACCACTTGTCAACCTTAAAACGCTAGTTTCCCTGTTATCTTTTGTTTAGTCGTATACAGCCGCGTGGTAGGAAACACCAATCAAAGGCATCTCTGTTGGATTTTTCCTCAAGCCAGTGATGGAAGAGCCAAGAGATGGGTGTGTACCTTCTCTGGAACTAGCAAGATCCGTTCCCCTCTTTACTCTGTCTTCCATCCCAAATCACTGCTGCATTTTCCCTGGACTTTAGAAAGCAGCAGAGGCAGAGCTACTTGTGGGACTGCAGTGGTAAATAAGGCAGGGCAGAGTTTAACACCTACAGTTATCACTGTTGGCCATCTCCAAAGGGCTTCTTCTGGAGTGAGGATATGGAACTTGGAGGATCATGAACTTTGCTCTCTGGGCTTCTAGCACGCTGAGGTCCTGACAAAAGGAAGTTAAGCCTTACTCTGGAGGAAGCTAGCATCATCTTAGTTCTCAGTTATTTCCAAAAACAAGCTCTCAGAAGTTTCAGCAAATTAGCAAACACTTGAAGACCCAGCATCAATGATACAGAAAAAACATACTTACAGGGCCTCTAGACAGTGAAATCATGATACATAGAACAATTATAATCACTTTTAGAGATAAATCTCGGCCAAACTTTAAAATACAACACAGTACTAACAACTATAAGAAACAACAGAGGAAAAAAAAGAAAAACAGCACTAGTAATTATGGAACTAGGTTTAACAGATTAGATAATTGGTGAACTGGTAGAGAGGCTAGAAGAAACACCCACAGAGAAGCACATAGCGAAGAGACAAGGAAAATGCAGAGGGTTAACTGGAGTCCCAGATGACAAGGGAGAGAGAGGGAGCACTGGCAAGGGGACTGTACCTTTACAACCTGCTGACTGGTCGCAGGACGCAGGCTGTCCCCAGGGGGAAGTGGCCTTGGGTAAAGTGACTCCTGTCAGCTGAGGACAATCCTGTAGAGGGCTGATGGGTGAAGGCAGTCATCTGACAGCATTTGCAGTGGCTAAGGGAATAGGCCTTCAGTCCTGAAACAGGATCTGGGCAAAACATGCCCATATTCACACTACATGTAGCTATGTCAACATTAGACAAAATAGTCTTCAAGATAAAAGGTATGGCTAGGGACAGAGAGAGCCGAAGAGCCGAGACGATGATGGAAGTCTTACTGAATCAGGAAGATAAAACAATTCCATATATATTTTCTCTCAATAATACAGTCTCAATATATAGAAAACAAAATTAGGGAGAAATGTGAAATTAAGCCCAAATCATAACCTGTAACACTTTAACTCTCTCATTTGCTACATAAAAATAAAAGTGTAGAGGGGCGCCTGGGTGGCTTAGTCGGTTAAGCGTCTGACTTTCGCTTAGATCATGATCTCGCGGTTCATGGGTTCAAGCCCCGCATCGGGCTCTGTGCTGACTGCCAGCTCAGAGCCTGGAGCCTATTTCAGTCTGACTCCCTCTCTCTCTGACCCTCCCCTGCTCACGCTGTCTCTCTCTCTCCTAGAAATAAATAAAACATTAAAAAGAAAATTAAAAAAAAGTGTAGAGGAGATAAAAATCAATAAAGTATGGGAGGTCTTAACGATAATTTCAAAGTTAAGAGGCATACATATACAACACCGCAACAATTTAAGCATATACGTTCTTTTCAAGAACACAGAATATTTACACATTTGATCATTCCCTGGGTCATAAAGCAAGTCTCAACAAATTTTAAAGGACTGAAATTAAGAGTTCTAGGATTACACTTGGGTTAGAAACCAGTAACAAAAATAACCACTTACTTGGAAACTTAGACTTAAATGTAAAACACAAAGCTGTAAACCCCTTAGAAAGTAACACAGAAAATCTAGGTGATCTTGGGTTTGGCGATGACTTTTTTTTTTGACAACCACCAAAAGCAGGGTCCATGAAAGAAAAAAACTATAAACCCAACTTTGTTAAAATAAAAAAATACCTTCTCTGTGACAGAAGAAAAGGTAATCCAGAATAGGAGGAAGTCCTGCAAAATACAGATCTGATAAAGCAGTGGCATCCAGAATATAATCTCCACAATTAGAAAACAGCTCAATTAGTGGAGCCTGACTGGCTCAGCTGGGAGAGCATGTGACTCTTGGTCGTAGAGTCCTGGGTTTGAGCCCCATGTTGAATGTGAACTTAATCTTTAATAACTCAATTAAAAAAATGGGTTCTTTGAAAAGATGAATGTAACTCATGCACCTTTTAGCAAGACTAATAAAAAGAAAATTACCAGTGTCAAGAATGAAAGGGGATATTATTATAGATTCCTCAGACATTAAAAGGATAAGGGGATATTTAAACAACTTGAGACTCATAAACACAACTTAGATAAAACGGGCGAATTCATGGAAAGAACTGAAGCTCTAAATAGTCCTGTAACTACTAAATAGAATTTGTCTAAAAATTTCTGAAAAAGAAACAGGTGCAAATAGTTTCACTGGAGAATTTTAAAAATAATTTTACTTCTTTATTCTGAAAGAGAGAGGCAGACAGGCAGAAAAAGAGGGAGAGAGAGAATCCCAAGCAGGCTCCATCCTTTCAGTGCAGGGCTCGACATGGGGCTCAAACTCAAACTGAGATCATGACCTGAGCCAAAACCAAGAGTCACTTAAGCAATGGAGCCATCCAAGGGCCCCTCGCAGAATTCTTACAAACACTTAAGGAATTAACACCAATTCTATACAAACCTCATCCAGAAACTGGAAGAGTAAGACTTCCCAACTGAATTTATAAGGCCAGCATTACCCCACAAAAAGGAAACTATAGATTGGTATCCCCAATCATTATAGAAATAAATGCAAATTAAAACCACAATGATAGAGGACTCCACTTCCACTGAAGGCTAACATTAAACACCATATAACTAAATATACCAAGTACTAGCAAGGATTTGAAACACTCGGAACCCCTCATATATTACAGGTGGGAATGTAAAATAGCACACCCACTTTGGAAATCAGTTTGGCAGTTTCTTAAAGTTAAACACACCATATAATACAACAATCTTAATCATAGGGATCTTTCCAAGAGAAATGAAAACCTTTATCTTCACACAGACTTGTATACATATGTTCATAGCAGCTTTATTTATACTAAAAAAAAAAATAAAATAACTGAAAGGTCCATCAACTAGTCAACAAATAAACTGGTATAATCATACAAGGCAATACAATTAAACAATAAAAAAGGAACACATTACTGATACATCCAACAACATAAACATCTCAGAAGCATTATGTTAAGTAAAAGAAATTGGACACACAAGACTAAATATGATTTTCCATTTATTGGAAATTCTAGAAAAGGCAAAACTAGTCACAAATAGCAGGTCAATGGTTTTCGATGGGTAGAAATGGAGGCGGAGGATTGACTACCAAGGGGAACGAGGGAAACTTAGGTGATGGGAATGTTCTATATCAGAATTATGGTGGGAAGCATTACATGACTTTATACATTGACAATATTCATGGAATTATACACTTAAATTGGCAAAATTTATTATATATAAAAAATTCCTTAAAGCTTAAAAAAAGCATGGAAATACATCAAAAGGGAACAGTGGTAACATGCTTTTCTTCATATATTCAATTCCCAAATGTTCTACAAATAAGAGTGTACTGTCTTAAAGTCAGAATAAAAATATTTAAAAACAATTAGCATATTATGATTATACCGCATGATCACAATTACTTAAAAATAAATACAAACGCAGAGCTAGAAGAGTGGAAGAAAATTTATGGTTTACTTTGGGGGAAGGGGTACTAAAATTCATTCTAAAGCTTTTCAATAATTTCTAGCTTTTAGGGTGGACTTTGCTTTAAAAATACAGAAGAACAGAAAATCACATAATAGGTATAAATTTATCTAGAGCTTTTGCCCAAGTTAATGATTTAAGAAGCATTACATGCATTTACTTTTCAAAGACACATTTTAAAGAATACTTAGTGGTTTCTTTGTTTTTTTTCCCCCCCTTAAGTTTCTGGCTCAGGGTTTTTTCAAGAGCTATTCTAGGTATTACTAAGAATGGTGAGACAAATAGATTTTTCTTTTAAATGTCTCATTCTTTAAAACTACTAAAGAATAGTACTTAGATCTGGAACAGATTTTCCACTCACTATTACACTATTTTGTAAACAGAAGAAACAACACAAATAGCACCTTCAATCAAGATTTCCATCCTGATCAGCTGTACAGAAGACATAAGTTGAGTGTGACAGTAACTGCTTTAATCTCTTTCAATAGCTCATCTATTTAAGCAATTCTTCAGGAACATTTTCCTCATTCATATGGAGATTAAATCTCGGTTTGGGAACAAGGAACCAATTAACTAATAATCCCCCTTTTTTTAAAGAGATTCTTTAAATGCTTTCTTCCAAGGCCAGTTTGGCCTACTGTGAATTTCAACTGGAGAGTAAAAGCAAGAAAAAACACACATACACAAACATAAAAACACTTAAAGAGCAAATGGGACCTAATGTCACCCTGAATTTAGGGACAAAACCACAATATCGTGATATGACTCAAGAATTCAGTAAAAGATCACTTTTGGGAAACTAGTCAAGAGACTGGACTTAGGACACAGTACATTCAAAACCTTTAGAAAACAAGGATAGGTTGACATACATCCCCAGAAATGGGAGCAGTACCTGAACCAGCACTGTTACACAGATCACCATAGCATTATCAATAAATTGTAGTCATTGTTCAATATTCTTCCTTTGGTTTCCTTATGTTTATTGGAAGGCACAGTAAAATTTGAATTATTTTAGAGTGCAGCAGGATGTTATTTCCTTCTGCAGTATGTTCAGGATCACTACTTTTACACCTTTTGTCAGACATGTGGGTCAAACTGTTAGATCACAAAAGAAATGGTAGAAACAGAGGCCTCAGCAAACACTCAATGACGGAGACCATGTGTTTCAGTTAATATGCTTTCTGCCAAGTTTTACAAAATACACCACCTAAAAGTGGCTTAACTCAATGAAGAAGGATTTATTATATTCAAATAAGTCCAAGTGCAAGGCAAGTCTAGAATTGGATAATTCAACAGCTCACTAGCATTATCAAGGACTCTGGTGATTCACATCTTTCCACTGAGCCCACATCATTATCCCATGGAATCCTAACATGGCTACAGCAGTGCCAGATTCAGAGAAGACAATGTCCAAACAAGAAAATTTCCTCCACTAAGTCTACTAAATGAGGAAAACCTTTCTCAGATGCCCTCTTGCAGATCTCTTTTCAGTTGCTATTAACAACACAGGTTCACATACTAATGCCTCATCAGTTACCTGTAAGGAAGCTAAGATCTTACACGACTGGCTTAAGAACAATCTGATTCACCCTTGAGGAAGAGAGTCCAATATCCCTGGGCACAAGGTTACACAGAGGGAGAACACTTAAACAGTCACATAAATGGGGAGGAACAAAATGGCTGTTGAATAGCAACCAACAGTATCTATCACAATCTGATAAGGCTGAAAATACGAGCCTATCACTAGCCCTAAGTCACACTAGTTTCCACTGGCTAACAGGGTAACGCAGGATTCAGAACGTGAAAATGAACGTAATATATTGGACTGTTATAAAAAAAATAAAATCCAGGGACAAATAATAACTAAGACTTAGTGAGTACATTCTACATGCCAGACACTAGTCTATGTACTTTACATTAACGTATTTAATCCTCACAATTGTTACCTATTTTACAGAAAAAGAAAACAGAGAGAAGCCAAGTAACTTGCCCAAGGGAGATGGTAAGTCACAGCGGAAATTTGAACTCAGGTGGTCAAGTCTAGACTCATGTTCTCAATTGCTACATTATGCTGCACAGGATAATGCAAAAGGGGTACAAATATATTCTAAAAATATTTTTAAAAAATCAAATAAGCCACAGGATAGATGAGATGTAGAAACCAAGCCAAAAAGTTAGCTGAGATTTATACACTGTACATTTTATTAAATACTAGGCTTTATTACAGCAAATTAATTTACCTCTAACAGAAGTTTTACTTAAAAATGTGGTTGTGTTCAAATTCTTAACTTGACACTGCTTTTTGGCTAACCATTCTATTTTTACTGGTTTCTGTAGTCAGTCACTATGGGCAGAAAGATTAACTTTTCTTAATAAACAAAGGCATTTCTTAAGTGGTACAACACTCAATATATAAGAGCAGTCCCTCCCAAAGTGTGGACATGACCACAACAGAATATATGACCAGAAAACATATTGCTTTTTATGGTATATTTATAATAGCTACAGATAACATTGTTAAATCATGCACATTACATCTTTACTACCTACTGAAGGTTTCTACCTTACATATGGAAATTATTCATGTCCCACGGTTTGGCATCTAGCCAAAACTTAACCTATGATGGAAAATTGCTGTAAATCTTCAGACCACCACAGGTAAGTTGTCAGCTGTAATATCCGTCCTGGAATCGTGGCGGCAAGTTCCTGGGACTTGCTTTTTCCTGTGTTTTGATCAAGTCTATAATAGCTGACAGTACTGCACAGTCTCTGGATTTAGTGTCCTTCCAATCGACAGGATGGGGACTTTCAATCTTCTCTTGCAGAAGGATATCCAGTTCCTTTCTTAATTCCTAAGGTTGGAAAAATCACATATGTTCAACAAAGGCAAATATACTACTAAACAATGTAATAAATAAAAGTGACTCTAGCTGTTATAAGGAATTTCATACTGAAATATTTAGTGAGCAGCTAACTCAAATGTGGTTATCAACAGCCAACTAAAGTGTACCAAGTTAAAAAATTCAAACTTCAATCATGCTGAGCCATTTAGAATGGCTGGTCCATAAATACCTCAAAAAACAATTCTGAGAAACTAATCATCAATTTCCCAACACTGTTTGCTCTGTTCAAATAGAGCCAGAAATGTTTAATGTAACATATATAACACTTGGAACAAGACCACAGGCTAAACTTGCATATAAATTGAATGACAATCATGTAGAGTCAGTCACCTTAACAAGATGGGCAATTCTTGCTGGAGACTGAAAGACAATCCATTCATCTACTGCAATAGTTTCCTGATCATTATCCTTCTGGATGGAAATATCACCTCCAAAGAACAAAAGACAGTATGGGGAGACCTCTGTGCAGTCATACAAGTATATCTGTAATGAGAATTAAAGCAAATTAAATATGCAGGAGTCTGAAAGGATTACAGCCACATCAATTCACTACCACCACTACTGAGATATTAGTGCTTTCCTTCTAAATCAGATGTTACTCTGCTAGTGTGATTACCAAAACTAATTTTGAGGGTATACCTTAAACTTTGGGGAGCCAGTATTTATTCAAAGCAGGCTCTGAAGGAGAACTATGCAAAGCAAGTAAACATCCCAATTATATTAAATATAAAGATCCATCATGATAGACCTGCTGCACATTAAAAGTATAGATTATTTTCTTAAAGAAGTTATACTTCGGGGTGCCTGGGTGGCTCAGCTTAAGTGTCCAACTCTTGATTTTGGCTCAGGTCATGATCTCAAAGGTTTGTGGGATTGAGCCCTTCCCCCCCTACCTCCTGGCAGGATCGAGATGACAGAGCTGAGTCTGCTTGGGATTCTCTACCTCTCTGCCCCTCCCCCACTTGTGACTTTTCTCTCTCAAAATCCGTAAACATTTAAAAGAAGGCATAAATCATGTCAGAAATAAAAATTTTCAGAAAAGAACAAATTTTGTTTATAATCATGAAAAGTACACAAATGTAAAAATTCAGCAAGATCAATATTCAGGTGCACAGTTTTGTTAAACATTCACTTACGCTACTTGTTCTCATCTTCAGGTGATAGATAAGCCAGTTGTAGTGAAATTCTGTTTGCTCCACATTAACAGATTTAGGATGAATAGCAACTAGTCCATCAGTTTTTGTGTAAACTTTGACCCTTTAAAAAAGTTAAAATGCAGTTTGTGAAAAAAAAAAAAAAAAAAAAAATTCTAGGAGATTCCAAACCAATAAACCAATCCCAGAATCTTAAAAAAAAAGTCAACAGAGGAGTTCACTTTATTTTTGTAATATAAATTTAAAAATCTGTATTTGAGAAGAGAAGTTTAACAAAACATGGAAAAATATCAGTTAACTATGAATAACCACATGACAACTCTTTCCTCACAGGTGAAATTATTAAACGTCTTAGGTGAGGAAGTAAACCTTAATTATGTTAATTCATACTATACTACTAAAAAACAAAAAATAAAATAAGTATCTGAAATATCTGAATCTAAGTGATTCAGACCAAGAGAATAGTATATACAATTTACTGTCAATCACAATACTGACAATACCCTTAATTTACAAAATAACTTTATAAAATGAGCAATTATGGGGACCCTGGGTAGCTTAGTCGGTTAAGCATCTAACTCTTAAAGATGTCAGCTCAGGTCATGTTCTCATGTTCATGATATTGAGCCCTGAGGTGGTGTACGTGCTGACACTGTGGAGCCTGCTTGGGATTCTCTCTTTGCCCTTCCCTCTACTTGCATGTGATCATGCAGGCTCTCTCACTCTCTTAAACATTTTTAAAAAATAAATAAACTTCATAGATTACACAGACGAATATAAAATAAAAAATGAATAATTTTCTTGGGGTAGCTGGGCAGCTCAGTCGGTCAAGTGTCCGACTTCAGCTCAGGTCATGATTTTGGAGTCTGTGGGATCAAGCCCCTGAGAGTGTGCTGACAGCTCAGAGCCTGGAGCCTGCTTCAGATTCTATGTCTCCCTCTCTCTCTCTGCCCCTCACCCACTCATGCTCTGTCTCTGTCTCAAAAATAAATAAAACATTAAAAAAAAAAAAATGAAGACGGGGCGCCTGGGTGGCTTAGTCGGTTAAGCGTCCAACTTTCGCTTAGGTCATGATCTCGTGGTTTGTGGGTTCGAGCCCCGCGTCGGGCTCTGTGCTGACTGCCAGCTCAGAGCCTGGAGCCAATTTCAGAGTCTGTATCTCTCTCTCTCTTTGACCCTCCCCTGCTCACGCTGTCTCTCTCTCTCTCCTAGAAATAAATAAAAAATATTAAAAAAAAAAAAATGAAGACTTTTCTTGAAAAGGGATTTTAGCTACAACTGACTTTTAATTTTTTTTTTAATGTTTATTTATATTTGAGAAAGGGAGAGGGCAAGCTGGGGAGCAGGAGAGAGAGAGGGAGACACAGAATCTGAAGCAGGCTCCAGGCTCTGAGCTGTCAGCACAGAGCCCTGACACGGGGCTGGAACCCACAGACCATGAGATCATGACCTGAGCCGAAGTCGGACGCTTAACTGACTGAGCCACCCAGGCGCCCCTACCATTGATTTTTAAAAACCTATCCTAAAATATGTTATAAATGGTTTCTCATTCATTCAAATCCCCCAATTTCAGAACAGGAATACTTGGAATAAATGTACTTTGACACAGCTCTAGTCAGTCTCTCAGTTTCCAGGGGCCTTTCTTTGATAGTCATAAAAGTTTTATCTCAATAGGAGAGGAGGATTTCTGACAGTTTATTTTTAAACAATCAATGCTAATTGCCTGTAACAAATGACAGCATAAATGCTCATAATCCATGAATCCTTCCTATTTGTTTTTTAAGTGGTTCTATAATATTCATGATACTTCTAACCAAATTCATGAATCTCAGTCATGAGCACTGTGATTTATCCAGAATAAAATCAGAAATTATTCTTCACCACAGCCTATTTAACCATGCCACCCTATAACCCTACATCATGAAAGCAGCAGGGGTTGGCAAATTTTTTCTGGACAAGACCGAAGAGAAAATATTTTAGGCTTTGTAAGCCTGATGAGTTCTGTCACAGCTATTTAACTCTGCTGACAAGGCACAAAAGCAGACACAGACAACGTGTAAACAAGAGGTGTGGCTGTGTACCAATAAAAATTTACACCAACAAGATTTTGGCCAAGCATGCTACAACTTGCTGGTCCCTGGTCTAGACCAAAATAAAGCACCAATATAAAACAGAAATACATTTTTTCCCATAAATCCTTGCTAGGATGGCAGAGAAACTTTTATGTATTTCAGAGTAAAGACAAGAATGGATATTTTAAAAAACTGACAAAGTACTAATATCAAAAAGTACCTGGTTCACTTAAAATGTAGATAACTCAGCTCCAATGATTAAAATTCATGTTACCTATAACTTCATGTTATAAAAAGATATCTCAACCTCTGCATATTTGACATCTTAAACTCAGTATCTTTGTCATGGAGGCTGTCCTGGATGTTTAGCCTCTATATACTAGATGCTAGTAGTACTGCCCCAGCTGTAACTACCACAAATGTCACAGCCAAATAAAATGTCTCTTGGGGGGTGAAGTTACCCCAGTTGAGAAGCACTGCCCTAATGAAATAATGTCTGCACTTTAATACATCTTTCAGGTCTAGTATTTTTTCATGTTTATAGTAACAGGATACCCAAACTTTATTTAATGTCAGTTTGAGTTATTTTGTTACTACACAGTAACTGTTTTATATGCCTATGAGCTTAAAATGCCATTATAATATATTATTATCAAATAATTTCCTCACTGTTTCTGAACACCTATGTTCTTTTAAAACACATTTGGAATTACGTCCTTAGGACACAGTGCTCAAATTAATATATTCACTTATGAATCCCCTGGCTACTGACTATTTAAATGACATGGCACAAGATTCTAATGTGTCTTCTAAAAGGCATCAATTCACATACCACTAGACATCTGTGACTTACAGTTTGTTTCCTCACTAGAATGAACTTACTTGCTACGCAAAAAATATGTCTTGCAGTCTCCAATGACTCCTGAGGCTATTTGTACATGTACTTAAAAAGTTGTAACTTATTACCCAAAACTGTGAAATCACCAAATTTTCATCAAAGAGGTAAATTAGAAAATTATGTGACTTAGAAGAAAAAAATCCTAAAAAATTCTTCTCTAGGTAATGTCCATGCTTGCACTGATTTTTTTTTTTTAATGTATATTTTTGAGAGAGAAAAAGAGAGAGAGAGAGCACAATCAGGGGAGGGGCAGAGAGAGACAGACTCAGACAGGGGCACAGAATCCAAAGCAGACTCTAGGCTCTGAGCTATCAGCAGAAAACCTGATGTGGGGCTTGAACTCACCCATGTGACATCATGACCTGAGCTGAAGTTGGACGCTTAATCGACTGAGTCACCCAGGTGCCTCTGCACTATTTTTTTTTAATAGCTGGCTTACTTTCCTAATATTTACCTTAATATTATATTTCACTAACATTCTTTGTGAATAACGGATGATGGAGAGCTGATGCCAGGTATGTGCCATGAGGGAAAGTGATGCCTGTGTTGCATTCTCTTAAATTTAGATCAAAAGTAAAGAACAAGAATATGGCCCAAATATAAAGAACAAGTTTACAATAGTAGCTCTGTTGCCATAAAGAGGATTTCAAAAGCTTAAGGAGAATAAAAAATAACTCACAATAATCTTCAATGCTTACATTTTTCTTTTTTTACCCAAATTTAGTCGGATTTTAGCAACTTTGGGATATAAACCAGCACAGATGACAGCTTTAATTATCTTCTCATTATCTATTGGAAGTAGGAAGATAAAGGGAAAAAAAAGTAAAATACAGATACAACAAACAATGGCCGCAAGCTACTTACACTGCATGTTCTTCTTTACCTGAATTTATATTAGATTTTGGATCTTTAGGATTTCTACTGCTTACAAATCCAGCTCCAAGAAGATGCTCAGCAAACTGTCCTTTCATGTTATGCAGCATCTAGGGAGCAACGGTAACAAACAGAACTAGAATACCTTTCATACAGATTTTTATAGGAGCCATACAGCATATACTCATAAATAGCTGTAAGTTTTCCATTTTTATAAGACACTTGCAAAAATGTAATGTATTAGACTGGAGGCTGGCAAATTATACAATTTATAAACATTTTTTAAAAATGTTGTCAATAGTTTTATTGAAACAAAGTAACACTCACTCATCTATTATTTACGGTTACTTTTACACTATAATGGCAGAAATGGGTGGCTTTAACAGAGACCACATGGCCTATAAGCCAAAAATATCATGGTTTTTTTTTTGGTTTTTTTTTGTTTTTTATTTTACAGAAAAGACTGGCCTGCCATTAAGGAATAAACACTGATGTTTAAGTATTAACCCATTCTGCAAAATATTCATTAATATAATTTAAAAAATTATTCTCCACCTCGTATTTTAAAAAAACAAAAACAGAAAAACATAAATAAAATAACCAATATCTGTATTTCTACTACATCCATATTCCTACTACTGAGAATTAACCGCTGTTACATACTGGCACAAAGGCTCAAGGTCTGTTTTTTTGTTTTGCTTTTTAAGAATCATAATTTGAATAAAAATGATGCATGGGTCATTAAAAAGCACACAAGTAATACAGGAAAGTACAAATGAAATTTCCCTAAACTCAGTTTAGTCAGAAGTAACCATTAACTAGGTAAAGTAATACTGTAGACATTTATGCATATATACTGACAGAAGAGTTAGACAGAAAATGCTATCCTAACAATGGGATAATGTAAAAAAGCGATTTTAATAAACATATTAAAATTAATTTTAGTTCAAATTTTTTGGGGTGCTGGGTAATTCTGGTTCAATTTAAAAAAGTTAAATAGGAATAAAAATTAATTTGATTAATGCTAATATTTCACAATCACAGGAGATGATAACAGATCCTTGTAAGCTTAAAGTAAGAGGTTACGGAACATAAAGTTGGTCTTAAGTCTATGTCCCTTTTGTGAACTGTCTGACTTTAGCTTCTCCAGTTAATTTCTCTTATCACTGACACTCTAGACCATCTCTTGGCTTTTTATTATCATTATTTTATGCTGTTCAGGGTAATAACTATTCTATTCTATTCTAGATCTCTAATTCCCAATACTGTTTTGTATTTGTTCTATATTTAAATAATATCCACACACAACACTCACGGATTTAGTATAAACTCTCCATTCCTGAAATTCTTTTTATCTCTTAATAGCATTTCACCGTCTGTGAGTTTTCCAAGAACATCTCATGGGTATAGTATTTCAAGTGCTTTCTTGAATGCCTGTCCTCAGTCTTTACAGTTTAATTAAGATCTTGACTGGATAGAATATTCTCAATCCTTGGATTCAGTCATCTTTTCATACATGTAGTTCATTTTATTTTCTCTATTTCAGGGAAATGTTCTTGCACACATCTCTGAATATTCATAATTACACTTGAATTTTCTACAGAGAGACACCTATTCATGATGGATCAGTCCTGTCTTCCTGTCTACAAGCTTTTTACTTACTGCTTTCAATTTTTTCTTTTGTGGCTACATCTACAAACTGTGATTACCTAGAGTCTTTCCTCTATGTCAGTCCTTTACAGGGATTTCCACTTTGGTCCCTGTAATTCTTTTGGTCATCAATGTGTCTTCTTAGGTCAGGAGTCTTTCATCCACTCTGTTGGTTTATTTTCTTATCTTTGTTTTACTGAATCATATTCTTCCTAAACTGTTCCTTACTATGAAGCAGTTGTAAGGTATTTTATGTTGAGATATGTTGTATCTATTTTTCCCCACTGATTGTTATAACTTTCAGAATTGTCATACTATTTCATTTTGTTGATGTTTGCACAGCTTTTATTAGATTTGCTAGACATGCTAGATGCTTGATTCTTTTACCCCCTTGCAGAATTGTTAAATGTTCAGTACATTTATGTCAAATAGCTAGAATGTGCACGTAACTGGAAGGTGAGGAATCCCTATTCTTACGTCGCTCCAATTCAGTGTAGTGTCTCAAGTCTGACGTCTATTTGTCCTATTTGTTTACTATTTTCTATTTCATAAATACCTCCTATCCAGTGTTTTCTCATTAAAGATAACCTACCCAAAAGATAAGATAAAGATATTGTTTAATATTTTAAAATAGATTTTAGAAGTATTAGCATTTTCAGGATGAATCTTCAAAAGAGCAACTAGAAGGTGGGAGCAAAAACAGGAGCCAAGCTTTACTACATTTTCCTGCTGTACTCTGGAGTCTCGTTCCTTTTCTTAGGCATTAACCACCTTTACGTTTACCATATTATATAGCTTTGTTTTGTTGTGGTTGATTTATTTAATAAAGATTCCTTCTATTATTTTATATAATCATTTAACTTCATATGGCACACTCACAATTAACTTTTGTGCTGAAGACCTAACTGTACAAAATGGATACATATAAACATATTTGGGAATCATTTCAAAACATTCACCATTACCTGTAACGTGTTTGAAGACAAAAAATATTCCCAACAATAGTCTTTTTCATATCTGAAACCACGTCGCCTAGCATCTTCCCAGCCCTATGGGGCAAAGAAATAAAGAAAATTATTTATATTGTTCATCAAAGCAAAGATGCTTACTAGTCTTTATCTTGGTAATAACTTACTTTTCTACTGACACTCCATTTTTTAAAATAAACTCAGAAGAATTTTGAAGTTCACAAACAACAAACAAAACAAAACAAAACAAAAAATACAAAAAACAAAAACCACTCCCCATAATTCTAGTTAGGATATAGCCACGAATGAATTTCCAGACTTTTCTTCATACAAACAAGTACAAGTTATGTAACAATATACTGTGCATTTTATACAAAATGCCATCATATAAAGTTTATATTAATAAAAAAGACCTCTGTTGAACAAATTCCAATGCTACTATATTGGAATATACACAAATATGTGTGTGTGTGTGTGTATATATGTGAAGTTATATTATTTGGATAGAGAAGCGAAAATAGGGGGAAAAAGTTAATACAGGATAAGCTCAAAGGAAAAAAAAACACATAAAATTTCCCATAATATGTGATATAAAAATGAATCTAGAACTACAGTAAAAAGATACTATCTCTAAAAACCTAAACATTTAAATTTTGCAAAGATGGTGACAAATGTATTCCTTAAATAAGCTTGACTTATGGGAGGAGAAACCGTCTCTCTAAATAATGTACATGATTATGATACTCATCAAAATGTTAAATATGAATATAGTTATAATTTATTAATAACAGAATAAGACCATCATTTATGAATGTCAACACAAAGATACAAATGAATAACATCACATAGATTTTTAAGAACTGTTTATTTGTTCTACTGTTTTCAAAACACAACTACAGGTTTTCTCCCAAAAGGGTAAATTAACGAACTATCAAAAAATTAAAATATCATGTGCAATTTTTTAAAACATTCACCTAATTTTAACACTCACTTAGCAATTTATTTGATACCTATAAAATATACACATTTTAAAAAGTTGTGTATATTATCAGCTTTTCACTTGAATGAACTGTCACAATCCAGAACAAGTCATTTTTTTTTTTTTTTTTTTACCTCAAATGCATTCACAACTGTCAGATGGTCACTTTTTGTATCTTTTGCCAATTCTTTTCTTCTTGCATCTGCAATCTTTTCTTTGCCCTTAGAGAAGAAGAAAAAAAAAAAATAGATGAAGGCCACTTAAATTGCCCTGATGGTAAAGAGAGAAAGGAATTTGAATAAAACGCTGAAGAATGTTATCTAAGCAACAATTATTCTATGACTATAAAAATGCCTAGCCTTTTATCTGTATCTTTCTTACCAATGGAATGACAAAGGGATCTTTGAAGCTGAGACTAGCAGCAATGGTGAGTACTGGGTCTAAACAACAGAAGAGAGCTCCAAAAAGAATCATTTTTCCAATGTGTGGCTCAACTGGTAATCGTGCTAAGTGGACTCCAAGGGGTGTCAATTCTTCTTGTTTATCCAAAGCATTCTGTAAAGCATAGATTTAGGTTTAGAATCAACACTGTAAAGCATCCTTTTCAAAGCTATTTTAGTTTGCTTTAAAATAACCAACAGGAGAGTTTTCACTTTCTTAGACCCAAATGCTGGGTCTAATATTGTTCAATGCCAATATTTCTTCACCAAAACAAAACTTCTGAAGTCAGCAAAGGTTAGAAACTTAAAATAAATAAAACATCCACAACCTGGCTTTACTCTAAACGGTAGGAGAGAAATAAGAGAAATACCACATTAGCAGACTTTCAATCAAATAACATCACCTCCTAGAGTTGTGGGAAAAAATAAAACAAAGAAAGAAACTATTATATAGTCGGAATAAACAATGCAGAGCTTTGATTCTGGCAGTTTAAGAGACATCATACAGGAAGGCAAGAAATAATGGGCAAAGCCAGAACACTCAAAACTGGGGGTGGGCTACTGCTCTGATTACCTAGGTAATTGGTCCAATCATCCCACTGAGCACAGCTAGGAAAGCTGTTTGAAGACACTGAGGAGTAAGTATAAAAATTATAAGTCTAGAATTTGGAGAACAGAAGTCCAGGGAGATGAGGCCAGAGCAGGGGCTTCTTTTCCTGGCAGAAGCAACATAAATCTTCTCTGGAGAAAGCTATCATCATCTCAGGCTTCCAATTCTTATCTACAAAGAATACTATAAATGCAATGTCCAGTGCACAATCAAAATACCTAGGTATACAAGAAGGTATCAACAAAATAAAAACCATAACCCATGTCTCTCATTAGACACAGACTTCTATTAAACACTTGTGGCAGAAATAACCTTAATAACCTTAATCTTACAGAAATTCTTTCAGAGCTCCCTACTTTTTTTTTTTTTTTTAACCTGGCATAATCTTGGTACCAAACTGGATAGGGACATTTGGAGAAAGGAAAACGATTAAATAATCTTATGCATGAGAAACCACAGGGGGGAAAAACAAGACAAATTGAATTCCAGAAAGTTAGATTTGTTTCAGGAATGAAAGTTGGTTTAACATTTGAAAAATCAATGTAATCCAATACAAAACAAATTAAACAAGAAAAAAACACATCATAATCTCTTGAGAGGCAGAAAAGGGACTTGACAAAATCAATTATTCATGCACAATAAAAATCTTTTAGTAAACTAAGAATAGAAACCTCCTTAATTTGATAGTTTCCACGAAAAAATCTTTAACATGCTCAACAAATTGTTGACAGCTTTCCTTCTAAGAAAAAGAACACAGGAATGCACGCTATCGTACCACTTCTGCTCAACGTTGTACTAGGGGTCCTATATGATTGGAAAGGGATAAACAGAACTATTTATAGGGTGCCTGGGTGGCTTAGTGGGTTAAGGGTCTGACTCCTGATTTTGGTTCAGGTCACAGTCTCATGATTTCGATTCGAGGCCTGTGCTGGGTCAACGCTGACAGCAAGGAGTCTGCTTCGGATTCTTTCTCTGCCCCTCCCCCATCTAACCATCAACAAAACTAAAAGGCAATCTACAGAATGGGAGAAGATATTTGGAAAGGACATATCTGATAAAGGGTTAGTATCCAAAATATATAAACAACTTACACAACTCAACACCCCAAAAATGAATAATCTGATTAAAAATGGGCAGAAGATATGAACATCTTTCCAAAAAAATATAGATGGCTAACAGACACATGAAAAGATGCTCAACATTACTCATCATTAGGGAAATACAAATAAAAACTACAATGAGATATCACCTCACACCTGTCAGAATGGCTAAAATCAACACTACAAGAAACAAAAGGTATTGGCGAGGATGTAGAGAAAGAGGAACCCTGATGTGCTCTTGGTGGGAATGCAAACTGGTGCAGCCACTGTAGAAAACAGTACAGACATTCGTCAAGAAGTTATAAACAGAACTACCCTACAATCCAGCAACTGCACTACCAGGCATTCACTCCAAGAATATAAAAATATTAATTCAAAGGGTTACATGCAACACCCCCAAATGTTTATCGCAGTACTGTCTACAATAGCTAAACTATAAAAGCAGCCCAAGTGTCCATCAACTGATGAATGAATAAAGAAGATGTGGTGCACAATGGAATATTACCCAGCCATAAAATAAAACACAATCTTGACATTTCCAAAGATGTGATGGAGCTAAAGAGTATCATGCTAAATGACATAAGTTATTCACGGAAAGACAAATACCCTATGATTTAATTCATACAAGAAATTTAAGAAACCAAAGAGCATACAGAAAAAGAAAAAACAAAACAAAACCGAAAGAAGCAAACCAAGAAAGAGACTCTTAACTATAGAGAACAGATGGTTACCAGAGGAGAGTTCAGTGGCTAGATGGGTTAAAAAGGTGATGGCGCTGAAGGCAGGCACTTCTGATGAACACTGGGTGTTGTATGGAAGCACGGAATCACTATATGGCACTCCTGAAACTAGTACTACACTGTCTTTTAACTAACTGGAATCTAAATAAAAATGTAAAGAAGCTTCAAAATCTACTGTTGGACAAGGATTCACTGGTCTTTTCATGATTCTGTTGGCTGCAAACAGCTAAGTAAAGACTGGCTCTTAAAATTCAGTTGGGAAAGAAGAAGCCACCTACTTAGGCTTCAGAGTCCAGCTGTTCTCTGATCATCCATTTCTACCATAAATAGTAAGCTGATTCTTTGACTGCCACCTAACTCTATTCTATTAGATAAAATAGCAGCAAAGCTCTATTCTTTTAGATAAAAACCAAGAGGGGATGACAGGTCAGCAGTAAAACTGCACTACTTCCTAAAATATCAGGAACCTCACTAAATCTAATACAAATTCCAACAAAGACGGTTAGATAATTAACAATACTTTTTCATTTAAACAACTCACATTAAAAGCTACTACAATGTTCTGATGTAGGCCACATTCTCAAAATTACCTGCATAAATGGCTTAAATAAAACTGAAATATGAAAAGTACATCTTCAGCAACCTCTAACCCAGCACTAATACACAGAATTTTAGCAATGATAGAAATGTTCTATGTGCAATTTGACTAGAGATACTGAATTTGTAATTTACTTCAAAATTCTTATTTAAATAGTCACATGTGACTAGTGGCTGCCTTACTGAAGAGAACAGCTTGGACCACTTTTTCTCTGCTCTGAGCATTACCTCACAGTACCCTTCTCCTCATTCTGAGTACTAACTCACAGCCAGTCCTGTAACTCTTCTCAACATGGTCTTGTGCACGGATGGCTACCAACTAAGCAGTCACTTGTTAGGACAGTGAAACTAGCTTCTCAAAACAATGACTCCATAGAAAGAAACTAAAGCAGAACAAAACAAAAAAAAAAAACTTCAACAACAAAATGTCAGGCAGGGGGATATAAAGCCCATTCGTATTCTTTCAAAAATACAAGAATTGCCTTCATAAGATGTCCATACACCCATTAAATTACTTGGATTTGACAAAAATTCTGAAAACATTATGGTAATCAGAAGAATCTAATAAACCAACCAAATTCATCTGTAGAATACAAATGAAAACAAAAACCAGTAAATTGAAAAGATTTAAATTTTATATAGTTTTAAAACAAGCCTACAATGAAAAAAAATTGTGGAAAGGGCCCAGAATGATAAGACCATTACAAAGGTATAATTTTATAACTTTCTAATTCACGTTTCATATACCAAGCCAAAGAGTAAATCAAATTGGCACCATGTATTCATTGGTCTACCTCTTAGTAATGACAGTAAATTTTTTAATCAGGTGGCTTACGTGCTCTAATATTATAAATCTAAGCATTTTTAAAAATAAAAAAAATTTACCAGTTCCATCAGGTGTTTTATGGAGAGCGACACTGCTTCATCTGATGGTGGATCCATTAACCTACTCAGAAAATAAGCAATTCCACCTAGCCTTAAAATCTGGAGGAAGACAAGTATAATTAAACATATATCATATACTGACATTAACGGTTTAGTCCTGCCTGTATCAATTAATAAAGCATCAAACCTATACATGATTTTCAAGTTACTTCTTTCTATCACCCACCAACTTTATATTAATGAGAAAAGTAGCTGGTTAAAATCTCAACGAATAGACTGATTACCAATAATCTTCAAAATAAAAAGGTTGTCTGTATCAAAATTTATGTATAAAAGACAGAGAGCACCTCAAGATGTAGTTAACAGTACACTTAGCTAACATTTATGGAACATTTACTGTATGCAAGGCACTGTTCTAAGAATTCTATATAAACTTTATTTAAATAACTTGCCAACTCCAACAACTAGCTTGTCAGGGGAGGAGTTAGGATTTAAACACAGGCAGCATGATTCTAGAGCAGTACATGATAAAATGTGTTTAATAAACATTTGAAGGAAGTTTAAAGACAGCTTATTAACACACACACACACACACACACACAAATGCATTTTAACAATTCTTCTTCACAGATTAATATACTTTCTTCTATAGAAATGCTGAAAATTAGTACCCCACCCTCTATTTAGTTTAACTCTCCCACCTAATTTACCTTTATTTGTAAACAAAGCTCTTCCAAAGGAGTTCTCAAAATTTCTGGCAGTTGATAGTCATCCAGAAGGCTTGCTCTAAGACCATTGTACAGATGATAGCAATGACCAGGTTGAACTCTTAAAAAATAAATAAATAAAAGGAACATTAACAGTGACTTCTTAGAACACCAGAGAAAATAGTAGGCAGGGAAAGCATCTGTACCATAACTAAATATTTCATTTTTTTTTTTAATTTATTTCTAGGAGAGAGAGAGAGACAGCGTGAGCAGGGGAGGGTCAGAGAGAGAGGGAGATACAGACTCTGAAAAAGGCTCCAGGCTCTGAGCTGGCAGTCAGCACAGAGCCCGACGCGGGGCTCGAACCCACGAACCACGAGATCATGACCTAAGCGAAAGTCGGACACTTAACCGACTAAGCCACCCAGGCACCCCTAAATATTTCACTTTTATTAATCATTGGTTCCTTCTCCCCATGTAGTTGAATAACATGATCTAGAGCCATTATCCCTATGTTCTAGTTTGAAAAAAGAGAAGATTTCCTCTCCCCACCAATAATTTGGTTCCCTATAACTAACTTACAGATTCCAGAATGCTGTGCTTAAGAAGAGCAGTTTGCTGAGGTTTACCCTTCATATGCCTTGTAAGCATTTTATGTAATAAATCCTAGCATTATGTTAACCTGTCTATATTATTTAAAAAGCTTTTAAGTATGTGCTAATTAGTGAGCTCTCAGAGGGATGTTGGAAATTTTTTAATAGCTGTATTTTTCTTTAGTGATAGGAATGGACAGTGTTAAAGACAGATGTGTAGAGGTGAGGGTATTCATCTGTCTTCAAGCAGAATAAATACTCCTATGGGCTCTTGCTGCTAGGCCTGTTTCCTAAAAGAATATAATTATAAAAATCTTTGCTATTTCTGTCACAAGCCTACAAAGACCCGTCATCTATAATGTAACATGCCTGTAAAAACTAAGAATGTCTCCACTGAGGACCACATAATATAGTTTGCTCTGGCCTTCAAAATAATTATCTATCAAAGCAGGCTTTGCTAAAGGAATTTATATCTATGAACCCTACAAAGGACTATTCTTCATTTGAATTAAAATACTATAATTACGTAGTTAACTTCTACCATGCTACTGCAATGAAAATTTAGATGAAACGTAATACTTTGTTTTCTTTATTTCTATAACTATTTTATAGATCAAACATAAGGCTAGTATGTTTACTATTCATATATAAAAGTGTACCAAAATGGTGAATACTACTTGAATCAGTATCCAGTGGTGTTAAGTCTTCATGAGAAAACCTTAGTCTTAGAGATCCCCAAATCAAGTTATCCCGATAGCTGATTAGAAGAGTACAATTCTTCGAATAAGCCATCACTTCAGCTCAAGAGCAGCAATTGCATAATCTAATAAGCGGCCTACAAATTGTGGGATAATCTGCAAAGATTACAGCAAGATTCCGTGCTCTACTACCTGCAAATGTAAACAAAGTATTGATGGAATGATCTAACTCTCCTTTCCTTACTTACGCCAGTATCTGAAGATTAATGGAAATCTTTTTGTCCTACCTGTAGGAGGCAAAAGAAAAATTCTTCTACCACTTCAGACATGATTCTACCTCTCATATGAATAAGGGTGTAAAAGTTTTGGGAAGTATGCATTAAAATAATAGGTGCAACTATTTATGTTAAAGTCAAATCATTCTTCCTACCATTAAGATAGAGATATTATTTCTTACGCTGCCACCATATCAATAAGAAAAATTCCGTGTGTTTTCATTGGTAAATAATAGTGAAAGGCCAGTCTAGCTGTGAAGTGCAGTATTAGAAGGCCAGGCTGGAGCCAGACTACCAGCACTCAAGTCCTGACTCTGCTACTTACACAACTGTGTAACTTTTCATTTCTTTATCCCTTAATTTCCATGTCCTTAAAACAGAGGCAATAACCTACCTCATAGCATTGTAGTGAAGATTAAGCAAGTTAATATATACAAAATGTTTAGGAGATAACATGACATTCAAATATTATTACTAGTTATCATGATTATTAGTAATTCATGCTTTTAAAAAAATGGAAACAAAAACAACAGAACTAATAAAGAATAAAGAGTATTAATTTTAATTAACTAGATTGAAAAATTAAAAGTAGAGAAATCATAAAATAGAAATCTTGGCAGATATTTTTCATCAAGAAACTATGATTAAAACAACTTATAGACAAAGGTTCCATCTTACCTTCCAGCTCGACCTTTCCTTTGTTTGGCATTAGCTTTACTAACCCACTCAGCAGACATGGTACTGATGTTATTTTGTGTGTCAAAGTGTGTCTCTTTTATTTTTCCTCCATCTATCACATAAACTACATCATCTATGGTAATGCTGTTTGGAAAACAGACGTATGAAAACATTAAAAATATATTAAAAGCACATAACCTCTGACTACAGATAGGGACTTTAAAGCAGTTTTTATTGGTCAAATTGATTTTTGCAGTTAGGGATTTTCACCAGTGTTGCCACATTCACCAACATTACAGGGATCAAGCGCCTAGTTGTGCACACAGCACCAGGAGCTGTAGCAGCAGCCAATTCTACAGATGACATGAGGACATTTTATTTGCCCATAGTCAAACTTCACAGTTTGCTTAATGACTTCTGTACCTAGCTCTGTGGGCCCCAGCGCTCACATGGTTTAATATCAGCCTCCACAGAAAAATCTGTTTCCATGGGTATACAGGCATATTAATACTTACAAAGGAATATAAGAAATTTTAAGGCTATTCATAACTAATTACTAAACAATATGACCCCCATCCAGAAAAAGGCAAAACCAAAATTGACCTCAACTCCCATGATTCCTTAAGAAGGCTTTTTATTTTTATTTTTTTAATGTTTTATTTATTTCTAGGAGAGAGAGAAAGACAGCGTGAACAGGGGAGGGTCAGAGAGAGAGGGAGTCACAGACTGAAACAGGCTCCAGGCTCTGAGCTGGCAGTCAGCACAGAGCCCAATGCGGGGCTCGAACCCACGAACCGCGAGATCATGACTCAAGCCAAAGTCGGACGCTCAACTGACTAAGCCACCTAGGCGCCCCAAGAAGGCTTTTTAATTTTTTTTTTAAATGTTTATTTTTGAGAATTAGAGTCAGAGCATGAGCAGGGGAGGGGCAGAGAGAGAGGGAGACAAAAAATCAGAAGCAGATTCCAGGCTCTGAGTGGTCAGCACACAGCCCACTGCAGGGCTCAAACTCATGAACTGTGAGATCATGACCTGAGCCGAAGTCACATACTTAACTGACCGAGCCACTCAGGCACCCCAAGAAGGCTTTTTAAAAAAGACTTTAAAAGGCTGTTTCTAATCTGTTATAGGATTAGAAAACAAAAAAGTCTCTGCTCAACACCATGACTAAATTAAAATAACTTTAAAGAAATTATGAAGTATCTTTTAGAGAGGAAAGAGTATAAGGTATGTTAACTTATGGGGCTCAAAACTCATAAAATCATCAGTGGTTGATATTTAAAACAATTCTTACCTAGTCTCTGCAATATTGGTAGCAATTACTATTTTCCTAACACCGGGAGGAGTTCTTTTAAATACCTGTAAGAATGAATACATCAAAACTGCAAAAGCACATTAAATTTCTAAGACATCATTCTTACAATTAGAATTACTTCAGATATTGTTCATTTTCAGCATTCTGTGTTCACTCCTTCACATACGCATCTAACATTTGTAGATATATTTACAGACACACACTATTTTCAATTAAACCATCATTTTCGTTAAATCAAACAAAATCTCCCAGATTTTAGAACCTTATCACAAAGAAAATTTCAAATGAAATACGATTACTTAAATTTACAGATTGGTTTTTAACAAGAACTGGAAACCGTAATGTCTTTTTGTGTATCAAACTTTTCAGAGAGTGAGTTTAGTTTAAGAATAAGAATTAAAAATTATCAAAAACTCTATGGGCATGGACACCAGCAAACCAGGCAGGTGCCAAACTCAGAATGAATGTCAGTGGCCTGTACCACTATATATAAGCTTCTGAAACCAAACTTTAAAGAAAATAAAAAATAAATCTTCAGATGCTGATTCCTACAAACAACGGGCACCCTTCACAAAGCCACCGGAGTAAAAGGAAACGTGTAGTCAAGTCCCACTTGGCTATAATGCAAAAAATACACAAACTGATCTCCTCATTTACATAAATGGTAATCAACAGAAAATGTATTTTCCAATGTAGTCACATAATCTCTAGCAAAGGAATACACAGTTTACTATTAGAGTGTCAGAATGGAAGTGCTCTTCTGTCTGGTCTTTGGCACTAAGAGTCCTCTCCTTTTCTCCTTGTCTTCACTTAGATATGCACTCTTTAATTGAGCTGGCTGAGCCTTACTCAGGATTAAAGAATCAGCAAAAAAGATACTAAAAGGGCCTCATTAAAAAATGCCTTGACATTTTCTTACAAAAGGAGTAGATAAAGTACAATGGAAGAGCGGTTGGCTTTCTTCTGAGCCATCTCATTCTACCAGGGCCTGCAAACACTGCAGTCCAGAAAACTACCTCGTCTTTAAGAATGCAGTGTTCATCCTAACTAGGAACAGGCTTGAACCTAACAAGAGATAAAATATTCACATTAATAATGTATTATTGATAAAATGGGAAATCTCATACCAGCAAATATATTCATTCTGTTCAATCAAAATCCCAAACATCAAGCTGTAGTAGGGCATAGATAACTGAAACCCAAACAAGTTACTGGTGAAACTGATCTTTAAACTTTTCCCTAAATGCTGACAAAACTAAATTGTTAATTATCCTCAGTTACTCCGGCTTTTGAAATGCAATTATCCCCTGAAGACTCATTTGCAAAGGTTCTTAAAGAAGTGGTTTTTATATGGATTACTACTTGAAAATGCACCTTCAAAAAAATAAAGGAAGACAATAAACAGCCCTTAAAGTCTGCCTCAATCTAAAAGACAGAGAGTGAATAAATTTAACATACCTGTGTCTGATTAACAGTAGGCATCAGTGAATGTAGCGGTATAATAAGAAACCTGTCTGAAAATTAAAAAAGAAAATTAAACTTTAACATAAATAGTTGCAGGAAAAGCTCCAGATGCTAAGTACATAATTCTTCACTTATATTACTATGTATAATCAGAGCAACTTTGTTTCATTTTCTTGTCTTCTTAGTGTTCCAGTAAGTTCTTAATGACATTTTATTCTGTCAATTTGTTTCACATTGATAAAAATATTCACCAAATTCCTAAAGAATGCTTAAAAGTTAGGAGCAATCTTCTCAAATTATGCTAGAAACATCATTAATTCTATTCCCATCACTTAAATGAAGACCAAAAAATTTCACTGTAATATGAATGCAAGTTTGTAGACTTTGGGTGATCCTCACTATTTTAATCATATAGGTAATATGAGAATTTTTAGAGCCCTCTACTTAATGAAATTCCCATACCCATTTTTATGTTAAAAAATAATGAAATAGCACTGGTAAAGTTACCTCCATTTTTAAATATAATTTTGTTAGAATTATAAAATCACATTCCTACTTTTTAAGTTTCAAAATGAAATAGTTCAACCCATTCGTGATTATTAGCCAAAAGGGAGAAATTTTGGTGTAGTATTAGTGATGGAAACGAGAGAATGTTAAGGAAGCAAGGGTAAATTTCATGTTTAGTTATGATTACAAAAAAATTCAACCTGACTTAAATTTCTAGCAAGTATCCAAATGACTCAAGATAACTGAGTTTCCCCCTTCAAAAAACTATTGTTATTCAAAGGAGATAGGCTACTCCTCAAACCCTTCTGATAAGGGTTACAAACCTTCAAAGGTAGTAAAAAGCTGTCAAGCAATAGGATGCTCTGAATTACTTGTCTCTGAGACACAATATGAAATGCATCAACTCAATCAATACTCAAGCCAAAACTATTTACTTCAGTTGGGTTAGGCCTTAAAAGTTAACTTCCAGTTTATAGGAAGTATAGGTAAGAAAGGGTCAAATGATGATACTATGGAGACTCAGATTCAGACAAATCTGAGACTAGATTTGTCTAGGTAGACCTAGCCTAGTCTCCACAAGTCATTACCATGGGGAAAGTAAGGAGCTATAAAAGTGATTATCTGGAGTAAAAGACTTATCTGGCTTAAAATTTTCTGTCATTTGAACAAGCAGCTATGAAAGACACTTTTAGGGGAAAATGGGAAAATCTGATTACAGACTAGATTATTAGATGATGTTAAGAGTTAGGTATGAAAATGGCACGGTGGTTATATATTATATAGAAAAGTGTATTTTCAGAGATGCGTATATTTTAGGGAATAACATGAAACAGCTGCAATTTATTTTAAAAATGAAAAATTAGATCACAAAAGTAACTGCTGCATTGAAGTCATTGGTGTCTGTTGTTCATTATATAATTTTCTAGTTTTCTCTAAGCTTAAATGTTTCATTACAAGTTAAAAAAAATCAGTAGCCAGGTAAAACAATGAAAGTAAAAACAATTCTGCTAAAGGCAATATAACTGGGGTAAAAAGACTTCAGACTGCTGATACTGCACAACTAGTCAGTGGCAACAAAGTCTACACTCTTATGAGAAGGAAAAAAAGCAAGCTGATAAGCATTTGATAAATTGAGTTTCAAAATTTACCTTTCAGTCAGTATAGAGTTAGACCCATTTTTTTTTTTTTTTTGCCTCTTTTACCATGCCTAACAGAGTATAGCTGATTATTAAGGCTAAATGTTACAAATATAACTTGAGAAAAAACATTCTTGTTAAACTTTAGGAAGATTTCTTTTTTAAAAGAATTCAGCAGGTAGTAAAAGTATAAGTTAATACCTCCTTCCTTGAGAATTAAATTAAAAGTTAATAAAGTCAATTATAATAATATCATACCATGTAATTGTAGTATTACATTTTAGTAGATCTCCCTTGTATTTTTCCTGGTAAATATTTACACATACTCATTTTTTATTTTAAGTAAACTCTACACCCAATGTGGGGCTCAAACTCAGAACCCTGAGATCAAGAGCTGCACACTCTATTGACTGAGCCAGCTAGGTGGCCCACACATACCCACATTTTTTAAAACTAAAAGTAGATCATACAGTAGTGGTTTTTTTTGGGGTGGGGGGGAGGGAGATGGGAGGGACCACATTAGAAAGTTCAGCCCAAAAAAGAATCCCAGTTGTTTAAAAAAATAATTCAATTGCAAAGTTTAATCATGACTACACTTTTTCTATAGACAAAGGTGATCACTGACCAGGAAAAGATAAAGCACTATTTCATTACACAGAAGTTCTGGTAATCAGATAAAAACATTTTTCAGCTACAGAAAAGTAAATAATTTTAATTACAGAGAATGTTTTGAGGACATTACTATAATAGGATTTAACAAAGAAAAAATACAGCTTTACTATTTTAGTCAATAGTTAGATCAAAATATTTTTAGTGTCTTATAAAGATAAAATGTGTCAAAAGCACTTCAAGAGATTAAGGTTAGAAAATATAGTCAGAACTATACAATACTAAATACAATTTGCTTTGTTATTTTACTGATTTAAAGTTAATAATTATTCCTGAAAATGCTCTGGCTAAATTTCATAGGAGGAAAATGGACCCATATATTTCTAAGACATAAGTGATTACGTCTCTTAAACCTGCTATTTAATCATCAGAATCACCTACAAAATTTTTAAAAATTACAGATGTTCAAGTCACATTTTTAGATTTTGGGGGAGGATGGGATCTGAGTATCTGAACTTTAAAGAAGCACCACTAATGACTTGTATAGTCACAACTGAGAAACACTGAGCTAAGGGATAAATTCAACCCTCTTTTCTGCCCAATTAAATGCAGCAGTGAGTGAAAAATCAAACTCAAGTGCCCACATCTTAACTTCAAGAGCTCAATATTATTAGACGAATTTAAGAAATAAAATATTCTCATCATAATACCAAATAAAGAACTTCACCATATACCTAGCATCTTCATCTTGTAGCCTAGAATTTTATTTTTAAAAAAGAGAGAAAGAGATCAAAGTTTAGAAAAAACCCAACCTAGGCTTAAGACCACCAAGTTCCTACAGTGAGGAAGCCTTAGGCTAAGCAACACTTCTTCAAATAAAAGAAAAACATCATGCTGCATATAATTTAAGTACTATTCTTTGAATTGTAATAAAATACATTTCCATAATACCTGATTTAAACATCACTTGTGACATCAAGAGATCATGTAAAGTGCTGATATTGTCCCAGCCTGGTAGAAAGACCAGTATCGCACCATCCTATACGGAGGGGAAATAACCATTACGAAGTATCACGTAACAAAACATACTTAATGTAAACTTCTGTGCACATTTCAGTCTTCATTATGATTAGATTATACTAGCTTCAGAAATTTTAGCTACTGATTATAACCAGAGAAGCTCACTTTTTAATGTTTATTTATTTGGAGAGAAGGAAGGAGGGAGGGAGGGAGAGAGACAGAGAGAGAATATGGGGGGAAGGAGCAGAAGAGAGTTCTCTCAAAGCCCAAAGAGGCTCTATGCTGCCAGCACAGAGATCGATATAGGGCTCAATCTCACAAACCGTGAAATCATAGCTGAAACCAAGAGTTGGACGCTTAACTGACTAAGTCACCCAGGGACCCTGAAGCTCACTCCTTTTTTTATTTTAATTTTTTTTAATGGTTTTTAAAATTTATTTCTGAGAGAAAGAGACAGCATTGAGCAGGGGAGGGTCAGAGAGAGAGGGAGACACAGAATCTGAAACAGGCTCCAAGTAAGCTGCTAGCACAGAGCCAGACACGGGACTCAAGAGAACCCAGGAACCCAGGAACTGTGAGATCATGACCTGAGCCAAAGTAGGACGCTTAACCGGCTGAACCACCCAGGCACCTGGAAGCTCACTCTTTAAAAACAGGATTTACAACCCATTGGTTTAGTCTTTTCTATAAATAGATCAAATACCTCAGTCTTGATATTCTGAGTATCCTGTTTCTAGTATCAAAGCAATTTCATCCATATGCTACTTTTAAAAGCCATTAAAAAAATATTATTCTTTTCTCAGGGTCTTGATGTATTAATGAAATTAAACTGTATCGCCAAGAGACAAAAAACTAACCTCTTCTTCCAAAACGATGTGTCGGATAAGGGCAGCAATCAAATTCAGATCAACTTTATCATCATCGATCATTTCCATAACATCTATAGTACTTGCAGAATACCTATCAAAGTTAAATAAAGTCATGAAATACCTGATCAAGTTTCCTAAGGTCCAACCTGTTATCTTAAAATCTTAAAATTAATTTAATCAGCAAATTAAACAATTAACATATAGAAATATTACTAGGAAAACAATAGTTATGAACAAATTCAAGAAAACAATCTCTGTTTTTTTGTTTTAGTCATTTGGCCTCTGTGCTCTCAAATAAAAACAAAAAACATTTACCTTTTTCGCAGTTCCCTTACATAATCTGGCCAGCGTTCTTTATAGATTGCTTCTTTTTCTTCTTTGTCTTGTCTATTTACATGCCCTTGCATGAAACCCCTCTTAAACTGGGACCTGTGTTCTTTTTGTTCTGGAACATATCTAAAATAAATAAAAGATTCTTCAATAGCTTCACCTTTTGGAAACTCTCTGGTTTTAGCAAATATCTATGACTTTTTACTTTTGGGTTTTAAAGAGGATTTTTATTATGCTTTCTGGTGACTGCTACTAAATAGCAGTTTATTAGCAGCTGTTCATTAATATATAAAATCTAACATTTTAGATAATAATCATTCTTCTCTACCAAAGTATATAAAACTTTAATCATTAGCAGTCAAAATAAAAAAAAATTAACACTACAGTAACTTTCACCTTTTAAGTTTGCTCTAAGAAGTTAATATTTAATGTAAATATAAATGTAACATATAAAATAATTGCAAATGACTAGCTGAAGACTCAAATTTTGAATATATAGGTTTCCAAACCTGAGTGCACATAAGAATCCCACAGAGAGCTTATAAAATACAGAATCCTAAATCTATCCCTTGTGATTTGGATTCTGTAGGTCTGGTTGGGGTCTGCTAATCTAGGAATTTGAATTAGTGCTCCAGGAAATTCAGAAAATTTACCTATGAACCTACAGATCCATCCTTGAGAACTATTTAAATTCTGCTCAGTCCTACAGGCAGAGCTCAATGGCAGAGCCAGAATCATTACTCAAGTCTCCCGTGTGTCAGTCCAATACTATGCCATGATTCCACCACGCCATTAGTGACTGCTAAAAACTGAGGGTGCATCTGCCTAGGAGTTCCACCTAACATAAATGGCTTGAGAGGCATGGGGGTGGGAGGACACAAAGAAAAAGGAAACTACACTTTAACCCCAAAGCCCCTGGAAATTCGCCTATGGAGAACATCTATATGGAAAAGGGGGGTCTGGAGCATGGGCTTTAGAGTCAGACAGAATTGGACTGATGTCCTACTCTGCCACTGACTACCTGTGTAACCCTGGACAAGATGCAAACTTCTGCCTTTCGGTTTGCCTATTTGAGATATTTTAATACTCATATAGTATTGGCATGAGAGTAAAAGAAAAATGGAGTAAGATAAAGCACAGTGCCTAACACACCGTAGACACCCAAAAAGTGTTTATCCCCTTCCCTATTCAGTACCTGTGACCCAGGATTCCCCTAAGTCTTCGATACATATAGAGGCATCAACGTGAAGTAGGGCAACCTGAGACAGAGATTAGTCCTGGTCAGCAGGATGGACCCACAGTTGGCTCCCTTCCCAGCAATTCCGAAAAACAGAGGTAACCTTCAGCCCCCTAGTCCAAGTGCCCAATGACAGCCCTCCATATCATCTTCACCCTGTTTCCCTCCCTTCAGCTCTTCTTCTTGGAGGGGATAGCTGGGGGATTAGGTTGAAAAATTCTGTCCAAGGATCACCCTCCTTCAACTCCACTCTCAGGGCTGACTAGGGAATGACAAGGGCACAGACACCATTCTTTTGCTTCAAGACCCTTTAGCTACAGTTCCCTGAACATTTCCTGCCTTCTATGGAGCTTAAGAAAGCAACTCATCATTGAATAATTTGAGCTTACTGTTCCCTGAAACTTCACTTGCACTACTGTCATCTATTATTCTATTAGAAAACAACTGGTAAGGGGCGCCTGGGTGGCTTAGTTGGTTAAGCTTCCGACTTTCGCTTAGGTAATGATCTCGCGGTTCGTGGGTTCGCGCCCCGCGTCGGGCTCTGTGCTGACTGCCAGCTCAGAGCCTGGAGCCTGTTTCAGTCTGTGACTCCCTCTCTCTCTGACCCTGCTCACGCTGTCTCTCTCTCTCTCTCTCTCTCTCCTAGAAATAAATAAAACATTAAAAAAAAAAATTGGTAAATGTGCCACAGAAGGAAGTGAGACGAATGGTGGAAAGTGAAATTGAAGAGAGAATACATAATAAATCTTATTGATGACAAAACCAGATCATGGAAGACCAAGATACTCTCACTTTTAGTATGTTCTACCCTCTCTAATATACACACTTGCCCCTTTCCTACTCTGAATTTCATGGCTTTCCTCACTTGCACAGTCCATCCCTGCTGTATAATCTCATTCGCAATATATTCTTCCCCCAGAATGTGTCAATTCCACTTTACAGGACAGCTTCTGTGTCTGTCTACATTTAAGCTCTGAGGATACGTACAAAGTCTTTCCCTGTTTTATGCTCAGACCCTAATGTACAGTGTAGGGCATGAAGTTTAATAAAAATTTGTTAAAGAAACGTCCACACAAAAAATTCAACGGACTTTTCTCCAAGTAAAATACATGGTAGGATCTTTGTTTTCACCTTCCCACTACCGCTTCCTGGTTTTCTCACTTAACAAATAAGCTGTGGAATCTTAAAAACATCTCATCACAAGCATTTCTACATCTGTCCATATATTATTCATACGTTTACTATAGGCCAGGCAATGTGCTGTACAGGAGCACAGTCATAGAGATGAACAGGACAAAATGCCTGACCTTGGACAAATCTGAAATTTAGCACAAGAGGTAAAGACAAAGACACACTACATGGCAATATGATAAGTACTGTAAGAGATATGATAAAAATGCTACAGGAGTCCAGGTGAGAAAGCAACTCCCTTTGTGAGGATAAGAAAAGGCTGAACAGGCAATGAAGTTAGAATTTGTTCTTACATAATTGACTTTATATATAAAAGGATGGAGAAGGTGTCTAAAAGGACAACACAAAATGTAACAAAGCACATGTCATGAAGGACACGGCATTGGCTGGACTATTAGGGATTGGTACATTTAGCACAGGTAGGCCGTGAGACACACAGACTAGAAAAAAAAAAATGGAACCAGATTGTAAAGAACCTTGGGATGACTAACTCAGGAACTGGAACCTGACTGATCCTATGGGCTACATTTTCCCAGCCCTTCACTCAACAAGAAATTCAAATATCGGGGCGCCTGGGTGGCTTAGTCGGTTAAGCGTCCGACTTTCACTTAGGTCATGATCTCGCGGTTCGTGGGTTCGAGCCCCGTGTCTTGCTCTGTGCTGACTGCCAGCTCAGAGCCTGGAGACTGCTGCAGTCTTTGACACCCTCTCTCTCTGACCCTCCCCTGCTCACGCTGTCTCTCTCTCTCTCCTAGAAATAAATAAAAATATTAAAAAAAAAAAAGAAATTCAAATATTAATTGGTATACATCTTGGAGAATGCTGTTAGTAGCTAATGGCCAGTGTTGAAGGGATCAATAATTTGGGCATACTAGCTGAGGTATTCTGCTACAGATCACGACAAAGCATAAAGGTCCTTGAACAAGTTTTTAAAGAGAAATCTCAGGAGGCTTGACAAGGGGGAGAAAGCTCATATAACCAGATGCTGTGGGAAAATACATGTAAGAGTGAAGACACAGTGCCAGAAGAGATACTACTAACACGGAGGAGGTAAGAATGACCACAGGTAGAAAAAATAAAAATGAGAAGGCACATTCAAGGAGAAAGCTCTCAGGGTTTGTGTTGTGGGGCCAGTGACAGTACAATAATTGAGTTACTAAGCATGTAAAACAATTAAATTTACGATTTCTCAACTGCTTGGTAAATATTAGCTCTCTGGATTTACAGCTTAGATACTGTGTGGAGAATAATATCAGTAACATCGTAAAGCAAAGTGGGAAAGAAATTATTTCGTTTTAACTTTTCAGTGGAAGCATGGTGGGGAATGAACATAAGATAACAATTTCAGCTGGAAAAACGTGAAGTTCAAGATATGTATGGTACTGGAATGCTGCTGAGTAGAGAGTTAGACACCAAATTCAAAGTTCAGGAGGAGCTTCAGAAGCTCTAGCTCTGAGAGCTGTGAAAACACACAACTAAGGCCACAGATACAGGATGGCACAGTGAAACCATAAAAGAGAAAAAAAGGCTAATTAAGAACACTCAGGGGAAATCCAATGTAAAGAGTAGGCAAATGGGAGTCAGCAAAAACTGAACACTCAGAAGAGAGGTTCAAGCACTAATGACAAAGATTCCCAAACTCTGCTGCCCAGGGATCTTTAAAAAACTGATGCCTGCCTACCAACCAGCCATGACCATGTAATGTAACTAAGGTAGGGAGTGTGAATGGGGCGTCTGGATTTTAAAGGGCTCCATTGGTTTCAATGTGCAACCAAGTTTGGGAATCCCTGATTTAAGGAAAAACAATGTTTTAGAAGGAAGTGGTTAAAAAAGAGCTTCTGAGATTAAAGTTTAATAGAAAAAAAGGTGACATCAGTATTTTTAAATCTCTTATTTCCCAATATCTACTTACCTTATTTTTTCAATTATATCTTCCAAAAGATACTCCACAACCGGAAAAGTGAAACCAGGTATGTGTATCATTGGACAGTTACCTATTATGGCAGACAAAACACAAATCTGTACTCAAATGTTTAAAAAAAAAAAAAATCAGGGGCACCTGGGTGGCTCAGTAGGTTAACTGTCCGATTTCAGCTTAGGTCATGATTTCACAGTTCGTGGGTTTGAGCCCCGTGTCAGGCTCTGTGCTAACAGCTAGCTCAGAGCCTGGAGGTTGCTTCAGATTCTGTGTCTCCCTCTCTCTCTGACCCTCCCCCTGCTCATGCTGTCTCTCTCTCTCTCTCTCTCAGGAATAAATAAAATAAAAAACAAAAATAAAAAATAAATCAATAGATAATAAACAGGCCAAGAACTCTCTTAGCTTTCTTAAGTTCAAAGACTGTCCATAATGAGTTTAATGAAAAGCAGCAGTCTACTCTTCACTACCATTTTACTTCCATCAAATCGTACACACACCTCACAGTTCTACAAAGTAACCCAAAATATCACAGAATAGCGCATGTTAAGGTGGACTTAACACATGAGTTGGAAGGAAGCCTATTTCATCTCCATCACTAGTCAAGATAGTACCAGCAGAACCCAAGTTTTAGGGAGATGAACTTAAGATGCACTACTCTATGGTACCCAGAATCATGAAAAGAGAAAACACAGTTCAAATAAGACCTAGTGAAATATTAAATTATTACTTGCTGGGAGCCACACCAGCCTCACTGGATGTGACTACACTGTGACTACACTGTGACTACAGCGAGGAAATGGCAGCATTTGCAGCTCCTGCCATGAGAAACGAAAGGTGGCCATCTCCTTCTGCTCCTACTGGTTCATGTTGGAAATGAGCCTGCGGGTACTGACAGGGCCTCTACTCAGATTCATTATAAGGAAAAGCATATTCCTGCCTTTTCAAAAGAGATTTTAGATGAAAGCATTGTGGATGATTGTCCAAAGGCTCTTCCTATGGGCCTTGCAGATCCAAGACTTAAATAAAGGGGGCTAAGAACACAAGAGTTACAATTGAGCCTGGCCCTGAGACAAAGAGCCTAATGTAGAATTAAGGACAGACATCCACCCCCACCCAATTGTTTCTGCTTGGAACACCGGCCCTCCAAGGCATTTGTGATCAAGGCATTTGTAATCAGTATTCCGAGCGACATATTCTGGCCTTGAATATGCTAATTGCACCCAGTGAAGGAATCTATTGAAGAACAACTTCTTTTGTGATTGTGGGAGCAAACATTGTGTTTCCTGAAAGACCTGTTTTTCTTAATATTTCTCCTTAAACAAACAAGCTATTGACCCCTGCTCACAAAGAACTAACTTCACCCTTTTTATGCTAAAAACATTGTCTTGTATGCTAAAGATACCTTCCTTCCCCATAGGATAAGCATCTAAATCGCCTACCTCAATCACTATTGATAAAGGTTATGCATGAGTCTTCTACAAATTTATGTTCTGGGAAGTTCTTACATATCAAAGAAATTTGTCATCAGAAATCACTGTCTAAGGCAAATGCCACTTCTGTGCGTCCCCCAAAAACAATTATAAATAAAGCTGAGTCCCAGTCAGACCAGAGAGGCCTGCTTGGTAACCAGAAAGATTCTAGGGCCTCTCTCTCCTCTCCCTCGCTGACACCGTCCATCCTTCAGGGACCCCTGAACCCTGCTGGAGCCGGCCTCCGGCAATTACTTACTATTTTAGAATAGCTAGTTTAAAAAAAAACTGTCTCTTAGTACTGTTACTTAAATGCTACTTATATTTCAGACCATGCAAAATAAGCAGCATACACTGTAAAACAAGGCTAATATAGCATCAGAGGTCAAAAGTATCTGAGGTGATCTCAAAGCTCTGCATCTGACTTGCAGAAGTTTGAGCAGTTTACTCAGTTAGTTCTGGATAATGCATCAAACAGTAACAACAAACAAAATACAAGCAACTAATTTCACAGGTCTCTAAGCTTCCATTTTAACTATTCACCCTTACCCCCCCTTTTCCTCTCCTTCCCCTACAACTGTAAGCAAGAAAGACAGGCATAACTTTTTTTTTTTTAATACACTCTATAGCTAGACAAATTTTGTTTCAAATCCTTTCAACCCTCTCTTAATTTTTTAAAAAATATTTATTTTTGAGAGAGAGAGAGCAAGCATGAGCTGGGGAGGGGCAGAGAGAGGAGGAGACATAGATTCTGAAGCAGGCTCCAGGCTCTGAGCTGTCAGCACAAGAGCCCAACGCGGAACTCGAACTCACAGACCACGAGATCATGACCTGAGCCGAAGTCGAACACTTAACCAACAGAGCTCCCCAGGCGCCCTCAACCCTCTCTTAATTATGCAACAATTATAAGGCATACTGGGAAAGACATATCTGTAAAGTAGGAGTAGTAGCACCTACCTCAGGAGATGCTATGAAGATAAAGTGCCAAATATTATTTATTTGGCATACTGAAGGTGTTCCATAAGTGGTCCTGAGTAGTATTATTAGCAAACTGCCACTCTAGTCTGTGATAGTACATAAAAGCCACAGAACAATCACAAAAAGTCTTCAAAAATTTAATCAAATCTGTGGTTTTTCATTGATGCCACCTTACTATCTGATGGTAACACCAAAAAATCTACATGTCTTTACTGTAACACAGATGATGCCACTTTTCAAAAATAGGCTCAATTCTCTAATCTATGAGACTAAAAGGCAGGAAAATATTTAAATGAATTGCTAAACACTTATTTTAACTACCTAGCAATGTATTAGCTTTTTGATTATTTTTTATTTTATTACCTCTAAATTCAGTGGCTTTGTGCTAACTTCCTAAAGAAACAATCATAAAATTTACTCACCAAAATATTCTGAAAATTTCTCAGCATTCAATGTCGCACTCATCAATATGACCTTCAGGTCAGGTCGACAATTGAGAAGATCTTTAATAACAGTCATTAAAACATCTGACTGTAGGTTTCTCTCATGGATTTCATCAAGCACAATATGACTAACACTGGACAAACGCCTAAAGCAAAAAAGCATGAAGTATGAAACTTAGTACAAGATATGAAAACGGAACCATTCTACCTTAACAATTAGTAAAACCCAGTTTATACTGACATCTTTTGATAATGCCTCACTAAATGTCCGTCCTGAGTGAAATACTCACGAGTCTGACTGCAGCCACTGAAGGATGATTCCTGTCGTGCAGTATAAGATAGAACCCTGCTTCCTTGGCAACCGACTGTGAATCAAAGACAGGAGTTGGCAGTGATTGGTTTTCTTTACCAACAAATTACTAAGTACCACAAAAGTTTAAAAGAAAATCTTCACAGTTACCTTTTTGGTTATAGGAATGCCTACTGCGACAGAGTAATGGGAAATACTACATTCAAGTTCACCATACGTTATTTTCACTGTCATGATTCAACATCAATGGTGTCTTTTTAAGTGCATAACCATTAACATTCAGAAAACAATACTTAGGGGACTAAATTTCTGTTCAGTGACTGGAAAGTCAGTTCATTTAAAAAGGTAAATGGACCCCTGAGCTCCAGAAAAACATTACAGAAAAATAGCAGGTTAAAGATACCAAAATCAATAAAGTCAATCGGGGGGCAGAGGATGGTGGTACCAAAAGATACAGCAACTCCTTTCAAGTGCAGTGATGGTCTACTAAAGTATGTCCAGGAAAAAGTTATTTCTCTAGTCATTTAATAATGTAAAAGCACATTTTAAAAAGATAATCCAAACATGAGTTTGGATTAAAAAAGTTACTTTGTAGTTTGTTAGCCTCCTAACCTGCAGTTACTTTAAATGTTAATAATAATCAGCATAAAAATAGGGGAAAATCTTTCTTTTGAATCTCTAACATCAAAGTTTCACTAATATCTACCCATATACAAGAGCTGAACATTCTTTACCTCTGGAGACGAATCTGGTATCCGGTACTATTACCATTGCCACAAGATTCAGCCCTTTCTGCAGCCACTCTCTCTGCAACCTTTAATCAAAATAAAAACATTTCTTGAACATCCATGAAATCTGGAATGGCTGAAAAAAATGTTCATCAGATTTTCAGGAGTTAAATAAAGAGAGATATTAATATCCAAGAGTTCTAAAACTATGTTGTCCCTTTAAAGCCCCAAATTATTGCCTCTTACATTTATTTTTCACTTCCTCTTATTAAGCCCTCCAAGGCCAAATTCTCTCTCATCACTATTTTCAAAGTGCCTTTCTATAGCATCCTCTCATCCATTTCTACCTTTCTTTAGAACTTTTCCAAGAGTTAGTAATCATGGTCTAAACTTATAAACCTTGTATATAATTTGAGGGCAAATACATGTTGGTACTTTCTGTTCCTCAAGATTTGGTTTTTAGTAAAGATTGGTGTTGCTTAATTAATTCCTGGTTCTTGGTTTTGTTCTAAAAGTTATGGCTGCCAAAAATAAACTTGGAACTGATAATCCAGTACTGATTCACGCAACTAAAAGTGACCAACAGACGTTTTGTGACAGATCAGTGATGTAAGAGATTAGAACTAGAAAATGGCAGGGGTGCCTGGGTGGCTCCGTTGGTTAAGTGTCTGACTTCGGCTCAGGTCATGATTTTGCAGTTCGTTAGTTCAAGCCCCACATCGGGCTCTGTGCTGACAACTTGGAGCCTGGAGCCTGCTTCGGATTCTGTGTCTCCCTCTCTCTCTCTTTCTGCCCCTCCCCTACTCATGCTGCGTCTCTCTAAAAAATAAACATTTAAAAATTAAAAAAAAAAAATAGAAAATGGTATAATTAAGAAACAAAACTTTAGAAGTAAAACTTACCCATCAGTACATCCTATATACACTGACTTAGGCCATTATTTCACTTTTTATTACTTATTAAATTGCCCATTCAAGTACCAACAGATCAAAAAAAATTAACAAAAAATAACATAGTTATAGAATTTCTTCCCACATCAATATATATGTGTAATGTTATATTACTGAAAATTGATCATATTTTTAACTTAAGTAAATCTAGCTATAAAATTGTAGTATACCAAAAGTGGTTATTTTTCATCATTCTGTGATCTTATATAATTTCTAGAAATATGATTCTATCAAAAAGACTGCTTTTTCTAGAAATCACAGTTTAAAATGTATACTGTATTTCCTTCAAAATATTGTCATAATTGGTAACATAGTCTCTAACCGAATTCTTTATTAAATGACGCGGAGACGTGATAAACAGCATTATCATATAACTAAATGCAACCGTAAATCTTTAATTTAAATTTACATAAAAAATTATAGAACACTGAAATAAATTGACTCTACACATTAAATGTTGTAAGAAACCCCTAAAAGAATACATAACCCATACATTTAACTAGGTCATCTAACTAAACAAACAAAAATGCTGTTTGCAATAAACATGTACCTAAAACTGTTAATAGTACAAACCTAAAATAATATCTTAATTTTTATGATGAATTGCCTCTTATTGAGTAACTGCATTAGAAAATTTTAAATGCAGATAAAATATGCAAGGCTTCTTGCTTTCACCACCACAGTGTACGTACATACTGAAAAAACAACTTGAGAACCAAAAAACAATCTTGAATTAATCAAGTAGTAAAATTTAAAGCATCTACACTAGTGGAGACTATTCGGAGCTTATCATCCCATAAAAATTTATCAGCTTTCTACTCTTCTAATTTTATACCAAAATTTGCCTCGATTTATAATTTATCTTAAACTCATGAACATCTATTATCAATAAGAGGCCAGTCAAGAATTTGGTCTTTACTACCAAATATTTACTTTCAAAATAACATATCCTAAACCTAACAAAGAATAACTACAAGCCTTTAACATCAGTTTAGTTCCAGCAAGACTAGGAGGATGGAAAATAAAGTGGGGAATTTTAAAAAGTGAGACCATTACGTACCGAAATGGCACTAATTCTTCTTGGCTGAGTACAAACTATCCTGCAAGCAGATCCTTTTCCTCTTTCGATATAGTTATCCAAAATGAACTGAGTAACTTGAGTAGTTTTTCCACAGCCAGTTTCACCACTTATTACTGTTACTTGATGGTTATCAATCATATTCACCAATTCCTATTTCAAAATGGAAAATAAGTGAAGAACATCACATGGTGATTAACTGAAAAAGTAGTAATCAAAATACTATCAAACTGAAGGTAATGGCTTTTAAGAAAGGTATTAATGCATTTAAAGTTTTGTTAAATGCAATACTGACAGTTTGGGATACCTGGGTCTACCTGTTTTCTAAAGAAAGCAGCATCAAAATACAAAAAAGAACAAGGCTAAGGCACTGTGAAAGGAAAACACACCCACAAGAACTAGAAGAGACAGCTCTAAGTTCCTTGTATAAGAATAAACATGAATTAAAAAGCATGTTGACATGTAGGGCTACTACTGAGCACAAGACAAATCCCGCTACCCAAACAACTACTGAAGACATTAATGGGTTATGCCATAATCCATACAATAAGGCTTTGTCTGCAGAACAAGTTTTGTATACTGTTTTAAAGGACAAGGAAGAGTATAATTTATTTCCTTTCAAATAATTCAAGTTTGTAAATACCCAAATCAAATGGGTAAACTTCAAATATCTGGAAAACCTCATATTTGGGGAAGATTTTTCTTAAAACTTTTAGATAAACACTAGTATTTTTAATAATAATCAGTTATTAATAAGACCATCCTACTACTTCACAGTAGTACTGGAGGTTATTTTTATCTACATTTTGAAAATTTACATTTAAAAATTTTCCCATTTACTCTAACATATATGTAACATATATATATATAACATATATATATACACACACGCACATATATTTCAGAACAAGTTCCAAGTTTAGCTTGTACAGCATGTGATTTATTCATTCAATATTTACTGGGGGTTCTGAATCAAGTAATACATAGTGAACACTTTGTCCTCAAGAATTTACTACAGCCTAGGAGAGGAAGAAACACTGTGGCAGGTGGTACTTAACCCAACAAAAATCAGTAAGGCTGAGAGAACAGAGTGGGATGGGGGATTGTATTACTCTCTCTGTAAGGTGACTATGTAATAAAACATAATGAATCAATTAAACTACTCTATTTTCAGTAGTGCCCCAATTTTAATTAAAATGTTTGGTCTCAAATTAGGAGTAAGGGTATTTATTGAAGATAACCTACATGTGAAAATTCTATTTGCTTATAAAGTTCTTAATAAATAAATAAATAAAACATACATATAAAGTTCTAAAGGTTTCATTTATGAACAGAAATGAGAAAACTTCAGGAAGATGGTTTCATTACTATTTTTTTCTTTTGGTCCTTCGAGAATTCAAAAGAATAAAATGAACTTTCAGTAATACCCTTCAGAGGAAGTTTCATTAGTTTATATTGTTTCTGGATATAGAGCTTTAAAAAAATTGTATTTTAAGTATTTTGCAAATTAAAGAGTATATATTTATTTTACCTTTTGCATTCCATATGAAGGCAACTTTTCCCTGAAATGCTGAAAATTAAAAAAAGTTGTTAATTTTCACAAAATAATCAAATTATAATCATGGTAATCAGAACATATAATATGCTAGAATCCCCATAGATTATTACTTCACAGATTATGTCAAGTATCAAGACTTAAAAAAGAATTTTTATAAAAAATAACTCATGAACTTAACAATCCTCTTTATTGTTAAAACATTGAAAAAGAGAATTCCATTACATTCAACAGAATGGAGACACTTCCTTTGAATTAAAGTGGCAGTAAAATGCATTTGATCTGTCATCTAATATAACATTCTTATAATCCTTATTTTTACCATTTTTGTTTTATATATTTGTCTTAGATTTGTTTTCCATATCACAATTCATTTTCCCACCCATCGATCCACCATTTACTAATCCATAAGGCATTGTACAGATTATTTCTGGATACTTGCCTTTGAGAATCAAAGAAAACTTAAAACAAGGAATATCTGAAGAAAATTTGGTACTGCCATTTAAGAGCTATGATCTTAAGTCAAACTTGGATCCTGAATCTCTCAAAGGTTATATCTCATAAAGCTGCAATCAATCTGAATGAAAAGCCTTTATATAAAATGTAGCCGTTTCTGACCTATATAAACTACTTAGTAAATTCCTGGTGAATTGCAACTGAAATACCAAAGAAATGATTAACTCCTCTATCTTTTATTTGATGATCTCCTTGTAATTCTGAAAACTTTTATGGAATCTCAACACCTACACTACATAAAAATGGCATACACTTAAAAGTACTATGGTTTACAATGACCTATTGTAACATGAAAAAACAAACCACACCTTTAACAAACTTTCTTTATTGAAAAGAAAAAAAAAAGCAATAAAATTAGAACTGTCCTAAGTAATATAGTATATTATTGCCATCGTTTTTAAAAAAAAATTTATTTCTTGAAACATCATCCTTATCTTTTGCCTACTTCATTTGTCAAAATAAAACAATAAAAAAAATCTCCCACTATTTTTTTTATTGTAATGTAACTGACATACAATATTATACTTTCAGATGTATAACATAATGATCCAATATCTTCATGTACTGTGAAGTGATTATCACAGTTAAGTGTAGTTAATATCTATCATCACAGATATTTATCATTTTTTTCTTCATAACTAGAACTTTAAAGATCTCTCTCAGCAACTTTCAAGTATACAGGGTAGAATCATTAGCTATAGTCACTATGCTGTATATGCCGGCTTTGTTATGGTCAATCAGATAATACTCAGTCCCATAAAACTAAGAGTCATTGTGATGACCTGAATGAATTCTAGCAATTTGAAATAACAAGGTGCCACACTTTTCTTGGTAATATGTATTATAATACATTATTTAAAACCATTCAATGATTTCTAGAAGTGCTTCATGTACTTAAATGTAACCATCTCAATATGTAAGTATACACAAGCTATCTCATTAAATTTGAAACTAGCATTAACCACATTTGCTTTCTAAATATGTAAATACTAATGAAGACAGTTACAACTCAACTTTCTTTATTAAAATGGTGAAACCAAATTTTTAGTTATAGCCTTGAGATATGAGACAATGAGATTACAAGCTGCCTGAGGACAGGAAACGTCTTATTAGTCTTCAGAAACCTTGCACAGTAACAGGCATCTAGCATGTGGAAAATTAATGCTTATTAAATAGATTATAACAATGGCATATTCCCAAAATGGATTAAAAAGTTGAGCCCTTTAGGCACATATAAATTTTATTTTATTTATTTTTTATTAATTTTGAGAGAGAGAACAAGCAGAGAAAGAGCAAAAGGAGAGGGACAAAGAGAATCACAAGCAGGCCACATATGACCTGGGGCTTGATCGCATAACTGTGAGATCTTGACCTGAGTCAAAATGAAGAGTCAGTCATTCAACTGACTGAACCATCCAGGCACCCAACACTTCTGAATTTTAGACTTGATTCTGTTACCAGCTGTGCAACTGTAGATAGGTCACTTAACCTAACATTTTCCCCCTCTATCACAGATAACGCAGAATTTCTTAGGGTTGTCAGGAGGTTTAAATGATGTAGTACATGTTAAGTGTTTATAAGTGTCTAGGCAATAGGAAGAGTGTTTGACACATTTCTTCTCCTAATTTCCTTACTAGACCACTCACACATTTCAGTATTTGAGTTCTGTCCTCCAAACAAAGCAGAGATAGGAGTTAACTCTCCTTCCTAAGGCTCTAAAAGCAGCTCTGCTCTCAACCACAATAATCTGAAATGATTAAACTTGAAGTCTCCTTTCTTGGAATCTTAACCTTCACTCACTAGGCATCCAAGAGCTACACAACTCCCCAGTGGACAACCTTACCTCAACTGCTCTTTTTAGTTTTTTTATCATTTTTTTTTATTTTTGAGAGATAAAGCAGGAGCAGGGGACGGGCAGAGAGAGGAGATACAGAATCTGAAGCAGGTTTCAGGCTCAGAGTTGTCGGTACAGTGCCTGACACAGGACTCAAACTCCTGAACCAAATCGTGAGATCATTACCTGAGTCAAAGTCAAGGCACTTAACTGACTGAGCCATCCAGGCACCCCTCTTTTTTAATAAATTTTTTAAGTTTATTTATTTTGAGAGAGATAAAGACAGCATGAGCAGGGAGGGACAAAGAGAGTGGGAAAGAGGGAATCCCAAGTAGGCTCCCAGCTGTCAGCACAGAGCCCAATGCAGAGCTCAAACTCACGAAACCGTGAGATCATGATTTGAGCCAAAACCAAGAGTCAGACACAACCAACTGAAACGTCCAGGCGCCCCTTTACCTCAACTGTTCTAATCAGGATATCCAACCTGACCAATGACACTCAATGGATCTTCTCTTTCCTATGGGAGAGGTACTTCTCTGCCTTTCTCACAAAGAGTAATATACTTGCATATTAAAGATATGGCCCTCAGAATTTCCTTATTTTCTCTTAAAAGAAATCCTGTGAACATTTTATTACATCTATCTCTAGCATATCCACAAAGCGTAAATTTTATATTTTAACAAGAAGGGACCTAAAAATATCTTGCCTACCATAAAAAGAACACACTGAAAAACTCAGAAGAATTTGTTCTTGTCACAGTCCTATCTTTAAAATGCTGGTGAACAGAAGTACATCGTAACTTCAGGGGATTTAATTTTACCATCTGTAGAAGGAAGGAGTTGGATTAAACAGTCTAGAAACCTTACAATTCTAACCACCTTGTCTATTATGACCTCTCACAAAATTGGCCAACAAAAGTTAAACTAGTTTCTTCTCCTCACTATATAAGCTGCTATAGGTTATATGCAATTCGGTTTCCACTGCTTTTCTCTAGTATGAGAGGAAGAATTCCCACAGAGAATGGTCTACTGAAACCAAACTGATCAATACCATGTAGCTACTTCTTTTTTTTTAAACAATATTCAACTTTGTTAAACAAATACAAAAAGTATTATAAAATGTTTTAACTGTCATCAGCTTCGAGGTTTATGTTGCTTCCAAACCATGTAGCTACTTCTAAACATAAATATATTTTTATCAAGTGTGAGAAGAAATGACAAAAACTTTTCCACATCTTGCTTTCCATTACCTGCATTTCAATATACCGAGGGTCATTTTTTTTCTTTTGTAAATCTTCCAATAGTTGTTGGTCTAAGGTTACATCTGGTTCATTTTCTTGCAAGAGATACTCAGAATCTCGGTCAATATATTTGTCCCTGATTCTGAATGTCCTCTTTTCTTGATTTATCAATTTCTTTTCCTGGTCCTCAAGTTTCTTCTCTGAGTTTGGTTTGCTCTCAGCAGGAGCTTCAGTACCATATCTATTTTGACAAAATAAAAAAAAAAAAAAATGATAAAAGGTTAAATCAAGAGTTGATCAAGCTATGAAAACAATATGCTATTATTTTAAAATCACCAGCTATTATTCTTTTTCTTAGATTATGAAAATACTTAGATTCTTATAATGAATTCAAAGTTTTCCTCCTTGTAAATAGATACTACCATGTAAGTTATTCCTTGTCTAGCTAAAAAAATTAAAATTCACATAATAGTCATCTCTCCACTGCAATGACTTACAGTATTTTTCTGATTTTCTAACCTTCATTGCACAACTTTCATTTTCTTCCTGCCACCCTTTCTGAGTGCCATAAGTGGGACGCTACATTACAGTCCCAGAAAAACCTCTCCTAGTTTTCCCTCTAAATGGTACAGGCCCCCGTGATCATCCTAAAACAGCAACAATTTAACTTCTTCAGATCTCTCCCACAGAATTTTGGAAATACAAAGATGGTGAATACGAAAATAACAAATAATAACTTAATAAATCACATATCCAAATAAACTATTTCTACTGTTTAGTTTTCTGTGGAATGAATGTGCTATCTAGATGTTTTTCAATCTCCCACCAAATAGAGGAAGTCTATATAAGAAAAAGGCTTACTTCAAGGTTAAATTTCACTTATTAAAGAGTCTAAAGAGGTTATTTTTATTATCTTTTATTTTTTTCCCTAGCCATGAAATGCTATGAAAGTGTTACTCTGTCCATTCTTTAAAAGAACGTGTTTTGCATGTACCCCAATGTTCATAGCAACACTCTCAACAATAGCCAACACATGGAAAGAGCCTAAGTGTCCATCAACTGATGAATGGATCAAGAAGATATGATTTATCTATACAATGGAATACTACATGGCAATGAGAAAGAACGAAATCTGGCCATGTGTAGCAACATGGATGGACCTTGAGGGTGTTATGCTGAGCAAAATAAGTCAGGCAGAGAAGTACAGATACCATATGTTTGCACGTATAGGAGGATTACGAGGAACTTAACGGAGAACCATGGGGGAGAAGAAGAGGAAAAACAGTGGGAGAGGGAGGGAGGGAAACCATGAGAGACTCTTGAATGCCAAGAACTGGGGGTTGGTGGGGGAGAGGAGAAGGAAGGTGATGGGCATGGAGGAGGGCATTTGTGGGGATTAGCACTGGGTGTTATATGGAAACCAACTTGACAATAAACTATTTTAAAAAATTTTTTAAAAATAAAAGAACATGTTTTGCTTTACCCATGATCTTCAGGAGCAAACCAGGATATCTGTGCTTCTGAATCTTTATCATTCTTATCTTGGACTGAATGCAGCAGCTGGACAATTTGTTCTTCTCGACGTTCATCCATGTGTACTACTGCTCTCTGTTTTGTGCAAAACAAACAGTATCCTTATCAACACTATAGAAAGCATGTGCAAAATTATTAGGTAACTTTTAAAAAAGGGCAACAAACATATAAAACTTAAAATTACCCAACACTTGCACTCTAGTCCAGTTTTTATCTAGCTCCTTTTTCTGCTATATATACCTATAAAATTAGCTCTACTATAACTGGCAAAGAAAGTACACTTAAGTCCCTTCACTAAAACTTCGGTTCCTTTCTCTTCTATCTTCTCACATATTATAAATTTTTGTCTAAAATTTTCAAAGATGCGGGGCGCCTGGGTGGCTTAGTCGGTTAAGCGTCCGACTTTCGCTTGGGTCATGATCTCGCGGTTCATGGGTTCGAGCCCCGCGTCGGGCTCTGTGCTGACTGCCAGCTCAGAGCCTGGAGCCTGTTTCAGTCTGTGACTCCCTCTCTCTCTGACCCTCCCCTGCTCACGCTCTCTCTCTCTCTCTCCTAGAAATAAATAAAACATTTAAAAAAAAATATTCTAAAATTTTCAAAGATGCAATTAAAGTTATTAAAACAAAAATGCTTGGTTTAAAAAAAAAGCTAATTGAAAACTGGAACTAGTATTTTGGTGGCAATGAGCACTTTAAAGTTCTTACAGTAAAAAGATGAATATATTAGGAAGTAAGAAGGCTGAGCTCAGAGGAAATTGATCAACACTCACGAAGATGATGCTCCAATGCAGCAATGATGTAGCTGCTTCAGAGAATGAGAATTAGAACAAACACCAGAGAGGATAAGAGTTATCCTGTACACAGTTAGAACAAGAACTTCTACAACTGTTCTTTTATAATTGTACATTATATTAGTTTAACTTAAACCCAGTAGTCAAGAGGGTGTAGATTTTCCCTCAAGTGTGCAGATAGAAAGAGGACCAAGATAGTAAATGAAAAAAGCGAGTTGTAGAAAATATATGCAGCATGATCTTATTTTCATTATTATTAATATTAAAATAGATTATTCACTTTGCAGTCTACATTTTTGCTGTATTTCTTCCAGATGTATTTCTGACACACGGTAGATGCTGCAAAGAAGGCTGTCCAAAGGATGAATGGCTGAATCTATTTTTTACAATGAGCATGTTTGACTTTTCTGTTAAAACCATTTTTCTCTTTAAAGAAATACACAAAAAGAATACAATCAAGTCTCTGGGAAATTCCAGAAGCTATCTGCAACATAACTGAAGAGTGTACTAAAAGAATCATTATGTCCATACAATTAAAAAGTCCAAGATAGTAAAACTCTGGCTGATAGGAAAGGCATATGGAACTAGAGGTTGCAGCAATATCTGTTTATTGGCAGGTACTAAAGCCCGTCATTTTTTTTTTTAACCATACAACACGAAAATCTCTTTAAAATGGTTAATATATCGGACTAATGTATCTCTTCTTCATAGTATAGAGTATGTAGTCTCCATCAAGACTTGGAGCTTGTATCTGGTTTCCCCTAAACTGCCTTATGCATCTTTTTTACCTGTCATTATTTTAATCTGTAAAGATCTGCTGTAAAACAAACATTAGTGAGTACATCAGCTTTCCAGAGTTTTGTGATTCCTTCTAGTAAATCACAGAACCCAAGAGTGGTCTTTGGGACACTCAACACAGAGTATCATTACTGGAACATTTCTGCCCTATACTTTGAATTCTGTAATGTTTTCACCACATGTTAACATTTATTGCTTTGTGTAACTACATGAAATGGTCATCAAGTTTTTTCCTGGCAGTCAGAATATACAGGACATTTTAATGATTAAAGACTACTCTGGGAAGGAAGCCCCAGGACATAAAGTCATTATCAAGCAAAGTTTCCTTAATTTTTCTGAACACCTAAAGGGAGCAACACCTCAATGACCCAAAGGCACAGTTTCTTCTGTTCACTTTCAAAATGGGAAAGTTTAAGCACTTATCTGAAGAATGATTTATTTCCAACTGAAATTCACAGGATAGCATTTCTTCAACCAAACAAACCTTACATTTTGAAGGGGTTTTTTTTAAACCCTTACTAGAAGAATAAAAGTTCTCCTCCTCACCTTGCTGTATGAGTTTTAGATATTCACAAAAATAGGCAGGATGACTGAAAAATTACATAGCCCCTGAAAACATAACTTATACTTTTTTTCTTTTAATGTTTATTTTTGAGAGAGTGCACACACAAGACAGGAAGGGATACAGAATGAGAGAGAGACAGAATTCAATGTAGGCTCCAGCTCCTGAGCCATTCAGCGCAAAGCTGGATGCAGGCTCACACCCAGAGACTGTGAGACCTTGAGTTTTAACTGACTGAGCCACCCAGGTGTCCCCATAACTTATACCTTTTAATAAAAACTCAATTTATACTTTCTCTGAGTTATTTTTTTAACAAGGTTCTTCCCACAATGTGGCTCCAGAGGCTACAGGCAGTGGAGACTTTAGGAGTGCCAAAATTCCAAACATGGATCTAGTTTTTTTGGTTTTTTTTGCAGGTTACCTCTTCCTAATCCTCTACCAGTGGTATCACCCTTCACTCTACCTCATCCCTCAACCATGGAGAATCTCAGTCATGTTTTGTGGGTCACAACTATTTTATTTTATCATGGTATTTAATTTTTTACTGTTTTCCCTTTTTGGACAACTTCAAATATTCTTGCTGCTTTTAGTCATAAATTCCTGGCAAAGAAGGTCCACAGTGATGTCCAGCAAATTGTCTATGTTTATTAGCTTCTAATTATGTTCAACTATTTTAAACCATTACCAGCTTCCTCTTCACCCTCAACATTTCACAAGAGTATTTCACAAAGAAAACAAAAACCAAAGGAAAAGTCCTCACTGACTGCCACCAAACCTAAACTTACCTGTATCAGTATCTATCTTTTGCTCTCTTCCTTCCTGTTAAAATGGAATTGGAGTCAATTTTCCTACTTAAGGTTCCTAAACTCTGCAGCCCAATTCCTTTCACCTCCTCAAGGCTAATCCTTCTATTGAGATTTAAATTCCTTTCCTAAATCACTCTTTAGTAGTCTTTAGCCTGCTGATTAATATTCTGGTTTGCTTCTTTCCAGGTATACGTTAGAAGTATATTTTCCCACCCATGAAGTAAGCATGACCATGTGACTTATTGGCCAGAGAAATGTGAACAGGAGTCTCTAAATCAGAGCAGTTTACTGTATTCCCTCCAGCTGCCACCAAAACCAGCTACTTTTCAGATGGGTGGAGCTCTGTGAGCCATTCCCTTCAGGAGAACGCTCAACCTAACTCCCAATGGTCCAGTAATGTGAGTAAAAAAAGCAAGCTTTGTTGTTATAACCCACTATGATTTGGGGACTGTTTACTACTGCAGCGTAATCTAGTCTACCTGATAAATGTTTCCTCTCCGCTGACTCCCTACCATCAGAACATGAACAAGAATATAGTCAAATTTCGGGGCACCTGGGTGGCTTAGTCGGTTAAGCATCCGACTTTTGCTTAGGTCATGATCTCGCGGTTCGTGGGTTCGAGCCCCGCGTCAGGCTCTGTGCCAACTGCCAGCTCAGAGCCTGGAGCCTGTTTCAGAGTCTGTGACTCCCTCTCTCTCTGACCCTCCCCTGCTCATGCTGTCTCTCTCTCTCTCTCTCCTAGAAATAAATAAAACATTAAAAAAAATTAAAAAAATAATATAGTCAGATTTCTTTACCTTAAAAAAAAAAGTTTATTTTGTGAGAGAGAGAAAAAGAGTGTGTGCATCAGGGTGGGGGCAGACAAGAGAAGGAAGGAGAGAATCCCAAGCAGGCTCCACACTGTCTGTTTGGAGCCAGACTCGTTTTCAGGAGCCATGAGATCATGACCTGAGAAGAAAGCAGAATGGGGTGACTTAACCCAGGGAGCCACCGAGGCTTCCCAAATCTCTTTACTTCTAAAACACAAAGTCCTCTTTTGAATTCTCCCAACCCTATCAGCTACTGCCCTGTTTTTCTTCCTCCTCTTCATAGTAAAACTGAAAGTTCTCCATTTCTTCATCTCTCCTTCACTAATCACTCCCTTGCAATCTGGCTTTCACCTCCATCCCTCCACAGAAAGGGCTCTCATTAAAGTTATCAATGACCTTGTTGCTAAATCAAAGAGACATTCTGAGTTCTTCCTTCACTTTACATCTGTAGCATTTGCCACTATTTGATTACTTTCCTTTTTTTAATGCATCCTTTGCCTTAAACACTGCTCCTGGATTCCAAAACACCCACTTTATTTTCCTCTTCTCTGGTATGTTAGAATCTAGGAAACTTCTCTTACTCCAACCCTTAAATTTTCTTTTTCTACACTGAACCCTAGTGATCTCCAAACTAGCAACACTGACACTAAATGGGAGTCTGTTAGGAAAATAGAATCGTTCACTCCACCCTAGTCCCACATTTTAACAAGGTACCAAGATTTTCAAGTTTGAAAAACAATGATCTATAGAATTGAGGCCTGCACCCACTGGTCTTCTCCATTCACTTCCATTGGACCACAAAATGCCAGTCTAGATTTCTCTAGGCATCAGATCCACAGGGGCCTTCTACTTCCCTGAAATCCTCACGTTATGCCCTGTAACAATATAAAACTCAGTGTCCTTAAGCTCAGTCTATCTTCCTCTATCAAGCCGGTTTCTTATATAGTCCTAAACATGTCATTTATTAATACCTACTTGCTTTCCCCTTCCCTCCCAGATAAAATCCTTGTAAGTCTATCTCCTAAACTGCTTTAATCTGTCCACTTTCCTTTATCCATCTCCATGTCCTAATTTAAGCTATCATTTCTCACCTTAATACTTAACTGGTCTCCCTGTCCCAGGACTGCCTCTTTTCAATTCACTTTCTACACTGTTATGAGAATGAATTTAAACACAAATCCAATTATTTAGTATTTTTATTTCAAATGCTTTAATGGCTTATAGGAATTCCTCGGGAAAAGTCAATGAATGTCAAGGCCCTACTTATTTTTCTAGTACCAGGCTTTTCAAATGCTGCCTATAAAATTATATTAAAGAATCATGATCAGTATTAATTTAAAAAAGAAAAAAGCAAAAAGGTACCAACACCTCCAGAGCAATGTACAGATAATTATTGCTTTAGGAAACTTTTTGTAAAGTTATACATAGGTGTGTACTAGGCTACAAATTAACATATATTTCTTTCCATGGTAAACTGTAAACAAGTTTGCAAGCCACTGCTCTACCTTCATCTCACCATACTCCAACACCCATACCCTTATTCTTTCAGTTCCTTTAACATGTTCCTCTTGACCTCTAAACTGTGGCACAGTTTTCAGGCACTGCCTCTGCCTGAAAATCCCTTTCCAAATCCCCCAATTCCAAACATACACACTTTGCTATTTTTCAAGTTTCAGCTGAAGAGTTACTTCCTCTGAAAATCTAGAATATTTCTAGTTTGAGTTAGATGATAGCCCACATTCTCTGTATAATATTTTAATATTGTATACTATCCCTGTAACAGCTCTTAATACCACAATTTCTTTAAGACAGGGCCTACATCCTGTTAACACAGTGCTTAAGATAGGGTCTCAAACATATATTGTTAATTTAAAAATATGAAAATTGAAAGAAAAAGAATGCATTGTTAGAATGCAATAACTTTGTAAACACAGGCATTACTTAAAACTTAAAACTTAGGGGCGCCTGGGTGGCTTAGTCGGTTGAACGTCCGACTTTCGCTTAGGTCATGATCTCGCGGTTCGTGGGTTCGAGCCCCGCGTCGGGCTCTGTGCTGACTGCCAGCTCAGAGCCTGGAGCCTGTTTCAGGTTCTGTATCACCCTCTCTCTCTGACCCTCCCCTGCTCAAGCTGTCTCTCTCTCTCTCCTAGAAATAAATAAAAATATTAAAAAAAAAAAAAAAACTTAAAACTTAGGAGAATTGACTAGGAAGCAATCATATATAGCTGAAAGTGGCAAAACAAAAAAAAAAGTGGGATGAGCCAATCATTTAAAATGGTCATATTGCAACAAAGATGGAGATGCATTTTAGATAGAATGGTAGGAGAACCGTAATAAAAAACAAAAATAGAAATATATTTGCAAAAGCTACAATTATATCAGATTGGAAACGTGGGCTCAGAGAGGTAAGTATACAGAGAGAAACATAGCGGTATACTGAAGTTATATTACCAAGATTCCTGTAAAATATGTTAGAATGAAACTGAAATGTATTCATCTCAGACAGATGTGACCTGACTTCCAATCCCAAGTTGTGAGCTAGAGAATGAGACCATCTACTTTTTGCTTTTGAAAGCACTGTGAGTGGTTCTACAAAGAACAGACTCAGTGGAGAGCTGGAGTGGAAGTCAGGAGACTAGTTAGGAGGCCAAGAACACCGAACAAAACAGTGGCTTGATCTATGGTAGTAACTGCTGTGGAGACAAGTGGTTGGATTTGGAATATATTAAAAAGGTAGAGCAGGCAAATTTGCTGAAATAAAAAATATTGAAGATAAATCCTGTTTGGGCCTTGCAAGTGAATAAATGGTAGTAACATTTACTAAAATGAAGCTTCGGGAAGGAGGGAGAAATCCAGAGTTCCATTCACAATGATCCATCACACAACTAGCTTCAGGTGGGAATAATGAACTATTTTTTCCTGATTAAACTTTTCATCTGTTCACATCTTATTTTCCCAGCCAATATATTTCCCCACAGATCCCCCTGACAACAGCCATAATACGAGCTAAATAAAATTTTATAAAGAGTAACTTTCTAGTTACTGTGCACATCCTTTTAGAGCAATCAGCCAATTATTCTTCCAATTTCAAGATGACTTAGATGTGCTCTCCTTGATTAAAAAAAAAAAAAGACTGCTCAATGAACACGTTAATTTTGGGCTGATAAATATGTACCTATAGATATTTTTAAAGAGAAGAATGTGATAAAGTGTGAAGATAAATGGATAATGCGAAAAAAACATTTTGATGAAAATGACATGGATAAAAGAAAAATAAACAAATGGAATGATTTAAAAGCAGAAGCCTAAATGAGAATTTAATTATGTACATTCTGTACCTAATATGAAGAGGGCTTTTAATGAAGTTACTAAAAAGCTGTTGTCAGGCGTATAAGTAAGAAAGTTTATGTTTAATAAAAAAATAAAATAAAATAAGCCACTCAGTGAACTTTAATGCTTCCCTTACTACAGATCTTCAAGATACAAACCAAACGTGCTGGGCAATCACCAACGCAAAGAGACTAAATCTCTTGAAATTTCTTCCATTTCTAGGATTCTAAGTTTCAGTCTCAAAGAGGTGCTGCTAATCATCAGGAACCTCCCCAGCCCAACATAAAAACAAAAAAACCTTGGGTTTGTGTCTATTTTTTTTTTTTAATGTTAAATAGGAAAGCTAGACTATTCTTCTGAACGATCTACATTCAAAACAGTGCTTGACAGCTTTTATTCCGCGCAAACCTCTATCAAGGCCACCGCTATTTTCGAACTCTTCGGGCAAATGAATAAAAGCCACCAAAATTTTAATAAGGGAAAGGATGGCCAGAGATACGAAGACAGTGATACATCAATGAAGTTACTTTCGGATAGGACCTGAACTTAACTTTTGTTTTGTTCTCAGTTGTCCCGCCCTTAAACCAAAATATGCATTCAGGCTGCACAAATCCTAACTGCTTCAGGTCAGATGCGCGTGGCTAACGTTAAACTACATAGTATCCGCTACCGGAAACTGTAACATAATACCTTTGCACGCTTAATTTTCACTTCACACAGCACATGCATGAGTTAAGAAAAAAACAACGAAAAGGTTAGGAGCGGCGGAAGGGAATCCCTCATCCGTCTCCACTATCCAGTATCACATTTACCTCTTGCCTCTCCGCTTCCTTGTTCTTCTGTCCCTGTTTCTTCGCATACCACAAGCCAATTTCGCGGCCTTTCAGGTGACCGGGATGTCGGCCTCGGCCGCCTCGACCACCTCCGCCGCCGCCGCCGCCGCCTCCGGAGCCTCGATTCCCTCCATGCCCTCCTCCATAGTTTCCACCATAGCCCCCGCCGGAGCTGCGGGGCCCGCCATCGCGGCCCCAGTTCTGATTGTAGTCATAGCTCATTGTCCCAGCGGGCTACAACTCGTGAGAACCTGCAACCGCTAGAAATGGCGACCGGGGCCGGAAGCTGGTGCACGTCCACTTCCGTTTTGCTTCCGGCGCCCAGCGCGAGAGGGAGGGCCGTTTGAGCGTCACAAGCACCTGTTTCCGGTGACGCCAGGTGCCGACGACATCTGTTATCAGGAAGTTGGCTCAGGTGAGGGCTGCTTTGATGTCCCCGCAGTCCTCTACCTTTGTACCTCTGGAGGTAGAGGAAGCAAAAGGCTCACAGGTTTCTTTACACCAAACATGTGAGGAAATGGGTTTTGGTTTTTTACTTTCTTACTACCCGTGATGAAATCCGGAATTTACGTCCACATAGGCCCTGGGTAGTAAACATCTGTTGACACAGTAAAAGAACCTGTGGATTGATGCATTTTCTCCTAAAAGTCTTGAAAGAAATGAAATGAGTTCATTTTTTGTTTTTGTTTTTGTGTTTGGTAGCTACATCTTGAAAACAGCCTGACACCAGTTTTAAATACATAAATATAAAACTGTCCCTGCCTCTGTTACAGGATTGTCATTATTTACTGCTTTTATCCAATAACATAACAAGGTGCATGGCTATCAAAAACCAGTACAGGGTTCTTAGGCCATTTAAATGGCAGTTGAAGATTCCTATGTTCATGGAAGCCATCTATTGTTGATTGACCAGGCCACTAAGTGTGTATCACAAGCTGTTCTTGAATAATCAAGCTACTGGACCACATAGGCCTGGATATTCACTAGGGGACATCCAGCTCATTTACATATTTTACCTGGTGCTGGGGATACTCACTGAACAAGACAAGTGTGGCATCAGCTTTTATTTGCTTACGGTCTTGAGAAGATAAAGGCAAAAGAAATGGTTGTGCAGTGAACTCAGAAAGGAAAATGCTGTATGCTCTGAAAGGGTCCAGAATACACCTCTGTGGCATAAGAATTACTTTGAGCAGAGGCATTCAAATTCCTGAAATCTTTTAACTGCCTAAAAGCAGAGACTCCTAAAAGGATTCAAAAGAACTCATTTGGCATAAATCCCTTCCCCCAGGGAGAGGAACTGACAAGATGGTCTTATCACCAGAGACTAGAAATCAGCATTCCACCTAAACAGACATTATCACAAAACTGTTATATATTCCATCTATTTTGTAACAGCCCATTTTTCCTTCTTAGAATTCATTTCCCCATGAGTGCCTTTCTCCTCTTCCTCTTCTCCTTTTACGATGGTGTATAAGCCCCCAAGTTCTAACCATCTGTTGAATCACATTCAACTGTGTGAAGTCCCATAGCTATGTGATTAAATTTGTCTCTTTTCTTGTTAATCTGTCTTTTGTCATTTTAATTTGCAGGCCTCTAAAAATAAGCCTAAGAGAGTAAAGGAAAAGATTGTCCTTCCCAACAGCCATAGATGTTACAGCAAAATAACTTAATTTTGGAGTCAGGTAAGTCCTTTTTAAAGAATAAGAGGTTAAGCAGTGACTTTTGAGATAAGTAGACTGTAGCTAGACTAATGCTGGAGGGGAGAGATTACTCCAGGTGGAGGGAACAATGTGTATGAGGAGAGATGATAAAATATTGGAGACTGAGAAAACTCTACACTGAAATTTAAAGACTGTTGGAGAAGCCAAAGAGGTAGAAAGGAGCATAATCATGGAGGACCTAATATGCCACATAAGAACAGCAGTAAACTTAAGTAGGAGAGATATTATTTTGGGCTGTTTTGAATAGAAACGAATGGAGGAGGAAAAAGTAGATATAGAGAGACTAGTTAACAGGCTGTGGTTTAGTGGAGGCAAGATGGAACATGGGAAGGACTGAATCAAGAGTTATTAGGAGATAAAAATATCAGATTTGATGATTCACTGGATATGGATAATTAGAGGAAATGGTCAGATAACTCTTGCATTTACAATCTGAGTGATTACCAAATAAGAAGGTACCATATCTTGAAATGAAGAAGACTGGATGAGGAAGGTTTTTTTTGGGCCAGGGGAGGGTTGAGTTAATGTGTTTAAATAATACATGTGGAGTCTGAGGAGCCTATGAAACATACAAATAGAGATGTCTAGAAAGTGTTTGGCTACATGAGTTAAAAGCACAGAGAGAGCAGATGGAGAAACATTGGTGTCCTTGGCAAATATGATTAAAACTATTGAATAGTTCCAATAGATTATTGGAATTTATTGGGCATACCCAATATGACAAGTATGTGAATTGTGCAGTAGGTAAGAGTTAGTAGGCATATTGGGGATGGTTATGGCAAAATTCGAAGGAGATGGTGTGGATTGTTAGGTGAGAAAGTGTTATGAACTGATGTGTCTTCTCAAAATTTAAATGTTGAAGCTCTAACCTCCCAGTGTAGCCGTCTTTGAAGATGGGGCCTCTAAGGAAACAATTAAATGAGTTCATGGAGTTGGTGCTCTAATCTGATGAGATTAGTGTCCTTATAAGAAAAGATATCAGAGAGCTCATTCTCTCTTTCCACAGAAGAAAGTCTGGTGCCTTGATCTTGGGCTTCCCAGCCTCCAGAACTGTGAGGGTTAACCCTAACAACTCAACAGTAATTTTTCATTGGTCTAATATTCATGAGGGACCAGATGGGACTTTTGTTTAGTGTTCCCCTTGGAAAATGGAATCCTTAATAGATTATGACCTCTTCTTGGTGGTGCGGAGAGGGGACATGCTGATAATAGTAGTCTTAGATGTGTGAAGATCTGGCTGTTTTGGGTGGAGATGGGAAGATGAAACCCTATAAATCATGTTCCTCAGTAGACATTTCACAATTATAATTCCAGAGAAAGGAGAGTGTGAAGTCTGCCTTAGGAAGGATGATATGAAGAAATGAAAATCCCTGATACATAGGAAGCAGAAGAATAAGGGAGTCTTATTGTTGAAAGAGAATATGGGAGAGTGGGGGCAAGAGAGTAAGAGGTGTTTGAATTTTGACCTCCCTTCCTTATCTCAGCTTTTACCACATTTCCTGCTTATAGCTCTGAAAGGAAAACATTTTGAAAAAAATTTTTTTAAATCTCTGGTTATAGTTTTTAGTGTATCCAATGTTTGTGCTAAAGAGAAGAGTTAATTATTGAATCCCTATATTTTTCTGACTTCTGGTTGATTTCACTTTTTCATTATCTCAAGTTGATCTGTCTTCCTTTATACTAGTTTGGTCAGTTCCTATCACCAGCTTCCTTGTTTCTCTTACCTTTGGGGAATCTTTTAGACAAATCAGGATTTTCTCTTGGTCTTCAGTCTAAAATTGGTAAACACTGAGGGCTTTTGATCGACGAATACCAAACCTGTATTCTACCCAGATCCACCCATTTATTCTTCTTGAATAAAGAAGTGAATCTTATCTTCGTCATAGGATTTCTATATAATTCAGAGAAATTTCAGATCCTTAACCTTCAGTTAGCATTTTAGAATTTTGTATATAATGGTATGGTTAAGAGGTCTTAAGATAATCTTATCTGCCTAGACTCTCCTCATCCCTAATCTTTCTAATATCCACTCAAAAATAACTGAGCTCTAGAGAGTTTAAGTGTAGATGAAACAGTGATGGAGTCAGAATTAGAGTTGGAGATGGGGCACCTGGGTGGCTCAGTTGGTTAAGCGTCAGACTTCGGCTCAGGTCATGATCTCATAGTCCATGGGGCCGAGCCCCCCATTGAGCTCTGTGCTGACAGCTCAGAGCCTGGAGCCTGTTTCAGATTTTGTGTCTCCCTCTCTCTCTGCCCCTCCCCAGCTTGCTCTCTGTCTCTGTCTCTCAGAATAAAATAAAGACTTAAAAAATTAAAAAAAAAAATTAGATTTGGAGATTGAAACTAAGCCTCTGATTCCTATCCCAGTGCTCTTTCCACTGTACAGCCAAGATAGTTACACACATTGAAAGGTTATAGATTGTGGACATGTCAGAGTCTCTACAGAAAAAAGATAGCAATCTTAAAATGGTAATTCAAGGAACATTTGTACATATACATATTATATGTATACAGATGAAAAAAATCTTTTAAGAGACTAAAAAATATTTCAGTAAGTTGGAGTTAGTAGAAGCAGCAATGTTACTATCTCTAGGCCCACGTGAATGAAGAAAGAGAGCAGGTACTGGCATCTTGAAAGAAAGTGGCATAGAATCAGCTTTCTACAAGAAGCAGTGACTGTTGATAAAGAGAAAGATCCAGTCCAAGGTGATTTTTCAGATAAAGAGAGGAATAAATACCCTGACCTTGCTCTCTTTCTTGTCTCTGATTTCTTGATGGAAGTCCCCATTGACCAAACCTAATGGGAAGCAGAGATCATTTGCTTCTGTCTGTTCATGTGGTTGGTGCACGTCAGTGTCTTGGTGCAGAGAGTAGGATGGAAAAGAGTAGAGGAATTTGCAGGAGAAAAGTTAACATAAGTAATGCTTTGGTCCAGAGCATATTTTGATGCTTTTAGTTGTAATGAATTGTAAATATTTCAATAAGAGGCTGAGATCAATCAGAGTATTTCCTGTCCCTTTATTCTCTGTGAAATGAAGATAGTATCTGGGTTCAGCTTCCTCTTTGAATTTAAGTCACCAAACAATTCAGTGCCTCCAGAAGGCACTGCTTTCTTTGTGATTTGGGGCATTTTACATTAGCTGTGGGAGTGCAGGTGTTTTCACCTTTATGCTAAGCTTCTGAAGTCATAATATACTTAATATACTTGTTCTCCTACTATTATCTTCTTTCAGGGTAGGTCTTAATGATATCCAATCATAATTTTCCTTTTTTTTTTTTTTAATGTTTTATTTATTTCTGGGAGAGAGAGAGACAGCGTGAGCAGGGGAGGGCCAGAGAGAGAGGGAGTCACAGACTGAAACAGGCTCCAGGCTCTGAGCTGGCAGTCAGCACAGAGCCCGACGCGAGGCTCGAACCCACGAACCGCGAGATCATGACCTAAGTGAAAGTCAGACGCTTAACCGACTAAGCCACCCAGGCGCCCCCCAATCATAATTTTCTTATTTCAGTCAAAATACTGAAAGAGAAATTTTTTATTCTCTAATAGAAGTATATAAAGCAAATAAGAGGTACTTTTAGCAGGAAATTAATAGACATTACCTATTTCCTTTTTAATTACTATAGGTTACCTGTATCTTCTGGGGGGAAAACATAGATGAGGTATAACTTGCTTCACAACTATTGTGTGATTGGATAACTTAGTGTCCAATTCTGTGAGAGTTAAAGAGGAGACTATTAATTGTTATGCCAGGAAAACAATTGTAAATTGGGACTATACCAGGCAAAGCAGATGTTTTGTCATTGTAACTATAAATTATTGCCCCTGTCTGCTAATTCCATCTGCTTCTCATAAAAAGGAAAATAAAGGAAACATGGATTTTAGTATTCATGTTAAAAATCTTCTTGGGTGTCTTGCATAACATACTTTTCCTTGAAAACTACATAATCTCATTAAATTAGTGGATTTTTCTCTGCCCAATCTAAGGAGACAATCTGGGAATTTAGGGGAAAATGTTATGAATGAGTACTAAGAAAAAAATAATCAATACTTTTTTCTATATTAAAAAATAATAGAAAACAAAGTCTTAAGGTATAAGCAAGTAGATAGGTATCTTCACTACTGTAACCAGCTGACCATGGATTTGTCCAAACCCTAATATTTTTTGACCTTCACATTTTAAAGCTTCTGGGAATTGTATTTCTGCTAAGTAGGAGAGACTAATATTCACTCCTGAGGTGTTTTGGTTTTGTTTTATTTTTTTTTTGCTGGAAAAATTACTCATGAGACTATGCTTATGTGAAGGTAAATATTGTCCTCTGTAATAAACTGTTTTAAAACAATGTGACTCCAGGAATCCAAACCATTCTCCATGATATTGAAGAAGACTGTCATTGTGGTCATTTTGTATTTGGATTTTGATTGCACAATGCCAACAAATTCATGCTCATTCTCAAGAAGAACATGTGTTTTAGTATATGTAAATGTTTGTGTATGGGTTCTTTATGGATTTTGAAGTTGAAATCCCAAGACTGTAGGAAAGATATGAATATGATTTTCTTTGTATCTTGAGCTGGGGAAGAGATCACCTAAACAAATTGATCTATGTTTGGACCAGTATTGTCTGCTCTAGAGTCAAGATCAAATAACTCAAACTTGGGAAGATGTACCATTCATGGATTGTGGAATACAGTATATCTGCATCTGATGACACCAGGGAGGGGGCACTATTTATATTCTATTAGTGTGTGGTGTATGATTGCCTAGTGGGGCCATAGCATGTGTTAGAGACTGGATAGCTAGCTGTTCACCAGATTTAGGTTTCTTCTTCCTCTGCACAGATATGTCTATTTCTTACCCTCCTTTGATGTTAGGAATGTCTGTATACTGAGAGGTCTCCAGTGGAGCAGAAGCTACAGTGATTGAGGTGCTGTTTCTCCAGGCCATCCCTTGAACAGTCCTTACTGGATCCTCTATGCCCTTTGCCCTTCTGCCAGCTTAATATGGATGAAGATAATGATAATAAAAAATGAAAGATGGAAAGACCCTAGACCCCAGAACCATACCTTAGAGGAGAAAGCCTCAACTGCTTTTAAAAGCTTTTAACTGCCGTTGCTTTTCTTCAAGTCTCTCAAATCTTCTCTTAATGTTTATTCATTTTTGAGAGAGAGAGCATGAGTGGGGGAGCAACAGTGAAAGAGAGAGGGGGACAGAGGTTCCAAAGCAATCTCCCCTGATGTGGGACTCGAACTCGTGAGCCGTGAGATCATGACCTGAGCTGAAGTCCGATGCTGAACTGACTGAGCTACCCAGACACCCCTGTCTTCCAGATCTTGTGCAAATTCCTCTTTCTAGCAGATGCTAAATCTGAAACTTGCCAGCAAGAGAGACTGGAAAATGTCGTTTTCAGGCTTCTAGCCTCTGTGATACATGCAGGACATTAGAGACATTGGGATATTCCAAGGTATTAACAGAAAATAGATGCCAGAGGTTATTTTTTTACCTCAAATTACAGGCTCTGTAGAAAAACATTTAAGAACTGTGTAAGTGGAACATCTGGGTGGCTCAGTCAGTTGAGTGTCCAGCTCTTGATTTTGGCTCAGGTCATGATCCCAGGGTCATGGTATTGAACCCCTGCATCAGCTCAGCATGCATGCTCAGCATGGAGCCTGCTTGGGATTCTCTCTGCCCCCCCCCCCCCGCCCCTCTCCCCAGCTCACATGCGCACTCTCTCTAAAATAAATGAAAAAAAATGAAGAAAAAGAAATGTGTGACTTATGTAGTTACCAAGGAAATCCTTCCTATTTATTGAATCAGAATACAATACCATCACCATCTCTAGCAAATATCTCTAACCCAGACTATTAAAATAACCTCCTGTTTCTTCTGTAATCATATTTGTGCTTGTATCATCTTTTCCCCTTGACAACAACAGACAGTGATTTTGTAATCAAATGTGTCATTTCTTTGCTCAGAAACCTCCAATCACTTCCCACCTCATTTAAAAAAAGATTCAAAGTCCATACCTGGTCTGCAAGGCATTAATGGTCTGTCTCTCCCTGCTTTTATCTGTCTTCATTTCCAACCACTTTTTCTCTCACTCATCTGCATTCACATTCACCTCCTGGATGGTTTCATAAAATGTAAAAGGCATATTTCATCTGGAAACTTGATGCTCCCTTGGCTAGAGCTATGATTTCCTTAGATACACAACATGTTTCATCATTTTATTTGATTCTCTGATGAAATAGTACATTATCAGTGAAGCATTTCCTAACTAAGGTATTAAAAAAAAACCACTTCTTCCTCATCATCATTACCTCTGGTACCTACTTTCTATCAATTCATTTACCATTACCTGAGATAGATATATTTATATAATATATAAATGTATAGTATCGACCTTAACTCCATACAAAGAGAGGTCAGGCCTTTGCCCTTTTGGGGAGGTGGACTCTAAGTTCTTGAAATGTCATGCTTAATAAAAGTGACTGTTGGTCTAGGGACCTTGGGCCAGCCAAGTAGTAACAGTGTGATTTAAAGTAGGAGTTTTGTGTTATTCCATATCAGCTTGACTTCCTGAGGAGCTGGAAATCAGTCATTTGAGCTGTCAACCATGCTTTACTCTACTCCTACCATGATGGAGCCCCAAAAAAGACTGGATGCCAAGGTTCAATGAGCTTTGTTGGCGGTATTCCTTATATGTTATCATACACTGATGCTGGGAAGGGAATGCTGTCTATGAATCCCTGGGGAGAGGATAACAGAAGCTCAACATTTAGACTTTTCCCAGGCTTTGCTATATGTGCTTCTTCTCTTGGCTGATTTTAATCTGTATCCTTTCCCTGAAATGCACCATAACTGTGAGAATACAGCTTTCTGCGAATTTTATGTGTTGCAGTTAATTATTGAAACTGATGGTGGTTTGGGGATACCCTAAACTTGCAGTTGGTGTCAGAAGTGAGGGAAGTCTTATGTGGACTGTGTTCTCTAAATTTTCAGTTGGTTCAAACTCATATAAATGTGCATGTGTCTGTGTGTGTGTGTTGTTTTTGTTCAGTCATAATCCTAAGTACCTAGGACAATTGTTAGCATAGAGCAGACATTCTATATGGTATAATGATATAATGTTATATTATAATGAATGAAAGTAATTTAATAGAATAAATAAGAAATTAAGAGAAAATCTATTTATGAAATCCAATACTAAAAGCCATGTTAAGAAAAGCTTTGAAATAATGCATAACCAGATGGTTTTTATTATATTCTGAGTAATACTGTGATGGTTACTGTCTTCAGAATGGTTGCCTCTGTCAGTCACAACTCTTGGAACTCTTCGGGATTATATATATGTTTATATTAAATGGGAGTTTTAGAGATTATGTATTTCCAGTTTGTAGGAGCCACCACCAGATGGTGATATTTTTATTAGATAAGTAGTTTTTTAATTCAGATTCATGAATTTATAGAAATATTAAATATAGAATTTATTAATAATAACAGTATAACAGAGTAAGCTATTTATACAAACTATATGAAATATATAATTTGTTAATAATAACTATATAACAGAGTAAGCTATTTAAATATAGTGCAAGATATCTATAAGGGTTTGTCCCATACCAGAAACAAATTTTTGCAATTATAATCACTTAAAATTTTTTTTTAATGTTTATTTATTTTTGAGAGAGAGAGACAGAGACAGAGTGCAAGCAGGGGAGGGGCAGAGAGAGTGGGAAACACAGAATCCAAAGCAGGCTCCAGGCTCTGAGCTGTCAGCACAGAGCCTGACGTGGGCTCAAACCCATGAACCATGAGATCGTGACCTGAGCCAAAGTCAAAGAGCCAATCAACTGATCCCCCAGATGTCCCATATGCAATCAATAATCACTTTAAAGAGTAAGTGCACTCTATACTGATACAGCTTAATCTTACTCTTTCTTTTTTTTCCCCACATAATTTATTTTCAAGTTGGCTAGCATGCAGTGTATACATACAGTGTGCTCTTGGATTAGGGGGTGGCATTCGTGCTTAGGCACAGCCCCTGTTGATTTTTCTTGTGGCTTCAACTACAATTGGGTTGGAGTTTGAAGTATCACAGATTAGTATAATGATGCTGATTAGCCTCTCAAACTAAGGCCTTGGGCTAAATAATCCAAGTAGTGTCAATACAGCAGAACTTTTACATGTATCTAGTGTATAGTTAATTCAACAGCTAAAGGCAATTAAATGGGACTATCCTAGTTTTTGTGTTTGTTTGTCTTTCTTTATTTTGTTTTGCCAGTTCTCCTAGCATAGGCCCACGTCCAGTGAAAAGAAAATAGACACAGGAGGGAAACACAGTATTACTGGTTTGTAGTCCAGTTCTTGTGCTCTTTAACTCTTGATTTCCATCATCTTCTCCTATGCATTAAAGAACTGTGCCAGTTAGAAAATATTTATTTGTATTTAAATCTTTATTATTTTTAAAGTTTTATTGTGATCCTGTTCCTGATTTCCTTTCTGACAAAAATTGTCCTCAAAAGCAACAAAATCATCTTTCTTTTTCACAATATTATACACCTAAATTTAATATATCAAAACTTACCTTTTACAACACATTATTAGATTATTCAGTTCAACTTTTGCTTTTATAACAGAAATTTAATGCCATAAATTTGTAATATTTGATTGATCTGGGCATTTGTCATTATGTTAAAATAGCCCTAATTTTAGGGATAAAAAGTCTTTTTAAATAAAATATATTTGTATAAATAAATAAAATATATCTCTAATAATAATATATTTGAATTTGAATTTATATGTTGTACATTATTTGAGGCTTGCTTTACAAACATTACTAGTAGCATTGCATTTGGTTCACAAATTTAGAAGATGAGAGACTGAGAGTTTATATGAGAGAGAAAGTCCATTGAGAGAATTATTTTGAAAATGACTTCTTGATGACAAAAAAAAAAAAAAAATCTTCCGGAGATGGAATGTCTCAAAGCCCATAGCAAATAATTTAAAATTCTGATTCAGTATAATAAAATTGAAACCAAAATAAATCATTAAAAAAATTCACTCAGTCAATAGTAAATAAGATTATGAGATTATGTGAGTAAGATGTGATGGTGCTCACAGTTAAATACCATGTAAAATGTCAACTCAATAACTTTCAAAAATAAGCATTTAAGTAATACATTTAATGTATGTTTAAAGAAAGATCAGAATAAAGCATTTTCAGGGAAAAATTACTTCATAATTTTTGAGATATACATTACTAATAATCAGACAAGATGATTCCTGCATTTTTGCTATGTAACACATTTTAAAATTAATCTTGAAATGTATATCTTACACTCAATAATATATATTGAATATGCTTGAGATACACATCTTTGAGAAAAAAACTAAAAAGCACCTAAACTTAGAACGATATTTGTACTAAAATATCCTATATTTGAAGAATGGCTAAGAAAGTTTGCCAAATCTGCAGCTTTAAAAACACTTTTATTTTATACCTAGAGGATTTTCCTCTGCTTCACCTGGAAAAACTTCCAGTTTTTTTTAGTCTAGTTGAGCATACCTCACGGAACTTAATGTGCCAGTGTTTTCCCCCAATTTCCATTCAAATAATACAATTCTAGAAATGATGGTATGTACATATACAAACTTTTCCAATAATATTTTAGTTATGGACTACTAATTCCACTTGTAACACACAACATTTTGTTTCAAGGACAGTCTCGATAGTAAAAAGATGAAAGGAAAATACATTTTAGAGAGAAAGGAAGAAAAACATTTAGTAAGCAATTCATATTTTACAGAAATGAAGGAAACAACTATTTACAGCTATGGACATGCGTGTTTCAAAGTTGGAAGCTAGCTAGTTTGCTGTTTTACATAAGACTATAATTTCTAGACATCAGTGTAAAGCTAAAGCAGTTAACTGTAGTAAGCTTGTTTTGCTAGGCACATGTAGGCAAGTCTCTTCAAATACAACTCAGAATTTTGCTACATTTCCTCCATTCCCTAAATATCTTTTTGCCCTTTGCAGTAAAGGCTAGTATCATGCATTGAAACATGAGAATGGGAATAATATATTCATTGAATTTATACAACTTTCTGTTTACTCTGAAGATGACAAATAGGCAAAAGCATTAGTAAATGAGGCTGGTATTTGATCTAGAAAACAGCTTTAGGGATCAGATAAGAAATAAAACATTTAAATACCACAGTGTGTGATCTACAGGTAATACATCAAAAGCACTTAAGTGTTTCTTCACTACTTCCAGCTGCTCCTCCTAAGAACAATTAACTGCTAAATCTATGATGCTTATGTAAACCAACAGGTAATAAAGGACATCAGATAGCCTCAGAACAAAAGTGTTTAGTAGTTTGAACTTGCAGAACCATTCTTGCCTTTATTAGACAAAACGATCACAAGTTGCCCTTGCTTTCTTCCTCTCTTTTTCTGTAAGCTTTATTTAACAACTGGATTTCCTCCTGGTAGCCGTCCTTCTCTTGATGCTGCCTTTTACTGTTCTGCCTGTGTGCTTCAACAGTGTCAGGGATGGAGATGTTGATATCACCATCAGGATTACTTGTAGGTAAAAAGAGAGAGTATGAGGCTGTTTCTCCTAAATCACAAGACACGAATCTGTTTTCTTTCCGCGAGTAGCGTAGGGATGGAGATCTGACCTGTGTAGAGGACTGGCTGATGTTGCTAATGATTGACACAGTGTCCAAGGCTTCTTCATTATCACAAATTTCAAGAACTTCCAAGTGTATTTTCACACTGGTGTCTGCAAATGTGGAGGGTGAATCTTCTGAGTTTGGTTCATGGCCAACGCTTTTGGATCGATAGACTTCTATTTTCTTAGAGGCCGGGGTTATTTTCTGTCCTTCTGCACTTACCTCATAGGTAGAAAGAGATAGGGTTTTTCCCGTGGGCGCTTGGAGAGACACGGTCCCCTGGAATGCACACAAGGGAATGGCAAGGGCACCACCAGAACGCTGGGAACAAAACCAAAATTGTTATTATTGAAAACTAGTTTCTGAAATTAGGCCATTTAGAAATTCATTTTATTCATCAAAATGGTAAAGTTTTTTTTCTTATTTCAGACCCATTTCCCTAGAAACCTTTCAGATACGGGATTTAAATTCTGCTACAGTTTAGTTTCTCCTAGGTCAAATGTAACATCTAAATGAGGACAGCTCGGAACCTTTCTTTGAAGGGAAAGAACAGAATTTCACAGTTTAAGGCAAAATTTGTGTTTTGGTGGGGGCAGCAGTGGGTGTTTCCAAAAGCAGAATTTGGGCATAAAATTGAGTGCACATTTACAACCTGGAATTGCTTTTATATTTTTTGCTACATTAAAAAGTTTGCATTGGTTGAAAAATATGTAGACTATATCATCAAAATGCACTTTTTATCCCCCTGTTTAGAATGTTAGGAAAAATGATAATTGTGAAACTATGATTCAGAGGTAGTATAAAGTATATTTCAGCTGTTAGTTTTGAGCGCCTTTGAAAAGAGCCAAACATCCCCAGAACTGTGTTATACTGTGCTCACTTTTCCATAGAGAAATCACAGTCATTAAAGTAAAGCCAATAATAGAGAACTCCCTCACATCTCTGCAAAAACTTTCCTGAAAGTTAGAACCTTTTAGATTATATTTAAAACTTTGTATGTTAAGGTTTTTAATAATATGTACTCACCACTGAAAAGTGCTTAAGAAATGACCAAACAAAAAGACTAAATCTTACAATAGTCTGTATTTTATGTTATTGATTCATGCCTTCATGCTTCCAATTGACTTGTTTTCTTTTTTGATTACGTGTTAATCTCAGAAGAAGATAGTAAAGTGCAAAACTTCTAAAGCAATGGTCCCCAGACCAGTGTCATCAACATTACCTGATAACTTGGAAGAAATGCACATTTTTGAGCCCTACCTCAGACCTCCTAAATTAACAAGGCTTCTAGGTGATTCTGTTGCATGGTAAGGTTTGAGATCCCTAACTAAAGAAATGTTAGAATCCAGAAAAAAAAGGGGGAAAGAAGATCGTTAACAGACACTTTTTATGTATGTGCCCACTACCTAAAAAGCCTAGAGTTACTCCTGGATTGGCTTAAATATGTCTTTACAGGGGAATTGGCCTGAAGGCTCATGGTATTTTGCTAATTTAGGATGATCAGCTTTCCTGTTTGCCTATAACTATGCCAGTTTTAGCACTGAAATTCTTGCATCTCAGAAACCCTCTCAGTTCCAGAAAACCAGAATAGTTGGTCACCCTATTTGCCATGGGCATTTTATATCCAGACCTAAGTGTGGCTGGAGGAAGCCCAGAACTAAAATTTGCATTCTCTTCTAAGAGAAATTGTTAAGAGAGAATGTATAATGAGTTTGATTTGGGTGCCTTCATGCCCAATTCTTTGAATGTAGGGATGATGAAAAATATAGTCTAGGGTATGTGAGATATGTTACCAGCCTTTTCGAATTATTCCCTGTGGAAGAGTCTTGAGTTCTCTTTATCTCTAAAGGGTCCTGGGAACCTAACTTTAGGGCCATGTACCCTAAAGGGCTGAAAACTTTGAAAACGTATACTATAAAGTACAGTTTGCCCTTCTGCTGTGGCAAAGAACTTCATCAACTTCACATGTGTGACAGAAGCAGAAGAAACAGAGGGACGATATTTAGGTTCATTACTGTACCAAAGCATTATATGAATGATACCAACTTTTGGCAAAGGGGAAATGGCCTTAATTTATTTTTTATTCACCCATTCATTAAATTGACATTTGCTGAGTACCTATTTCAGTAGTCCTCCTGATCCACAGTTTCATTTTTCATAATTTTAGTTACCCACAGTCAACTGTAGTCTGAAAGCAGATGATACTCCTTCTGCAAGATGGTCAGAAGGTCAGGTGTAGCCTAACATTGCGTGTCACAGTGCTTATGTCATTCACCTCACTTTATCTCATCATGTAGACATTTTATCTCACATCATTATAAGGAGGGAATGAATAAAGTGCAGTTAGATATTTTGGGAGAGAGAAAACAAATTCACGTAATTTTTATTACAATACATTGGTATAGTAGTTCCATTTTATTGTTAGTTATTTCTATTCATCTCTTACTCTGCATAATTTATAAATTAAACTTTACTGTAGGTACGTTTGTATAGAAAAAAAGCATAGTTTGCTCTGGTTTGGTACTAACAATGATTTCAAGCATCCACTAGGGGTTTTGGAATATATTCCTCATGGATAAGGGGGGAGACTGTGCAGAGTCTGAACTTGCTTGAGAAACTTTCTTATTTTAAGGGATAGTCTCCATTTGAGAGTCACAGAAGTAAATACACAGAGATAGATTTTGTAGAAGCAGATTTACATGTACATCTTTACACTTAAAAAATGTTTTTAATGCTTATTTTTGAGAGGGAGGGGGATGGGGGGAGAGAGAGAGAGAGGACACAGAATCTGAAGCAGGCTCCAGGCTCTGAGCTGTCAGCACAGAGCTTGACGCAGAGCTTGAACTCATGAACTGTTAGAAAATGATCTAAGCTGAAATTGGACATTTAACCAACTGAGCCACCCAGGTGCCCCATACATCTTTACATTTTTAATCCAAAATTGGCATGTTAATTTCAGCAAAATGGTACTGTCACTTTAAGCTAATTTAGTAATTTTAATTTTACTGATTATAAAAGGATTTAATGTATAAGTTTGTTTTGATTTTAGATTTGTATGAGAAGTGTAAGGAATTTTATCAAATATTGTTTGCATGTTTTTAAGCAAAATCTAGAAATTTGATTTGACAGTAAGACTAATAGAATTTTTTTTTTCCTTTAAGAGAGACTGGTCTATTATTTAAGTTAGAAAACCATTGGTCCAGGTGAGGGAAAATGGAAGCATGAATAAAGGGACAAGTAATAGGGGTAGAGATTCAGGGAGAGACCTAACAGAATTTGAGTAAAATCAATAGAATTTCCACCTCTTTTAGAATATGGAGGGAGGACAAAAATGAAGAGAGATGAGAAGCAAGAGAATAGACTAGCTGAACCACTATTATGTACTAGTACTGGGTTAGCTGGTAGGTCTATAGGAATGAAGAGGAGGAATGTCATGTGTTAAGAGCTAATAGAGGGCATGGGGGAGGGCACTTGTTGGGATGAGCACTGGGTGTTACATGGAAACCAACTTGACAATAAACTATATTTAAAAAAAAAAGAGCTTATAGACTATACATACCAAACTCATAAACAATCATATTTCCATGTAATTCATGCTACAATAGAACTAGGCTGGAGAATTATAAGAATATGGAATATGAGCACTTGACCTAGGGAAGTGAGGGAAAAAGAGACCTGGGCAGGGCTCAATTTTTGTAGATGAAAAGAAATACTTAAAGCAGTGCTATTTTTTAATAGCAGTGTTTTAGAGGTCCTAAAACAGTCAGGAAGAGGAAATAAGAAATATAAATATTAATAAGGGAGAGGAATTTATCATAATTTTCGGGTGAAAATTTTGTCTACCTAGAAATTCAAATGAAGAGATTCTTTAAAAAAAGAACTAATTTGGGAGTTTAGTAAGGTTGCTGAATTATAGGTAAATGTTAAGACATCAATAGCAGTTACCAATCAAAAGATATATTTTAAAAAGGTCCCATTCAGAATAATAAAAATGTATAAAAATATATGAAAATAACATTAAAAAAACACCACTATGATGAAAGAAATCCTGAATAAAGAAGAGACAAAAGAAACAGTATTTGCACATGGGAAAATTCTATATTGTAAACATGGCAATTTTATTTTATTAATTTGATACATTTTTTGAGAGATGGAGAAAGAGAATGGTAAGCAGTCTCCATGCTTAGCATAATGTGAGGCTCGAGCTCATCAACGTGAGATCATGACCTGAGCTGAAATTAAGAGTTAGATGCTTAACTGACTGAGCCACTCAGGTGCCCCAGATTTAATACAATTTTAATAAAAATCTTAGTGGAATACTGATGGAATTTTATTTTGAAACATAAAAAGTTCTTCCTAAGATTGATTTGCAAGAATAAATGCTTGTGTATAACCAAGAAATTTTGGAATTTACAAACATAATATGAAGCTACAGTAATTAATACAGGTTGTTAATGGCAAGATGCAATAAATTAAGCAGTCAAGAAACCAAATATAGCTGGTCACAAAGATGAGATTTCCGAATAAGATTCAATTGACTATCCATTACAAAATTAAATTAGGTTCCTTTTCATGTTATATGCAAAAATAATTTGAGTATTAATGATTCTTTTAAAATAATGTGTGAGGAAGACCTTTACAAATCTGGAATGAAAAACAGAAATGACAAAGTAAAGGAGGGACAGATTTGATTGCAGAAAAATTGAAAATGTCCATGTAGAAATATATGCTGAAAGCAAAGGTAAAAAAACAAATGGGATCCCAGGAGAAAATATTTGGAGCATATAGGAAGTAAAGTTTAATAGTTTTAATATAGAGAATTTCTCCAAGTGAGCAAGATAAACATCCCAGCAGGAAAAAGGAAAATATAACATGGAAGCAATGGAAAGAAGTACAAGCGGAAAATAAGCATGTGAAAATATTTTCAACTTCACCAATAATAAAAAAAAAGTAAATAAAAACAATAGGTCATCTTTAGCATCTCAGATTGCCGTCCACCAAAAAAAAAAAAAAAAAGAGAGAGAGAGAGAGAAAATGAAGAAATAAAAAGATAGATGTCATCTTTAGGGTACTTTTTAATTGTATTTGGTTATAAAATAAAAACTGCATATACTTACCAACAGTCCTATTTCTGATTTAGTTTCACCACCAAATATCAACACATAATTTTATTTATTTCAGCAAGTAAAGTTATAAGCCCCCAAGTAGAAAATAACCTAAATGTATCAGAAAACTGTCTTGAAAGAATGAGGTAAAGGTATAAGTTCTCCATGGGTAACATAATTTCAATACATTTTGAGTGATAATAGCAAGTTGCAAAATAATATGTAAAGTATAACCCAATTTTCTTATAGAAAAACACCTACCAGAAAACTACTCAGCAAATTATACGTATATACGAATAAAAGATATGTAGACACACAAGCCTACGTATATATTCTACATACAGAAAAGATACGAAAGGCTACATTCCATTCTACATTTTCCCCATTGTGGATGGGGAAAGGGTTTCACCTTTTATGTTTTATATACCTAAATTGTTTGATGATGGTGATGATGATGATGATGGTTGTGCTTATGGAAGTTTATTAGGTAATAGAGAAAGAAGAGAACCCAAACTATTACTAGAAGGGCAAGCAGGATGCAGGGGTAGGGTACTGAGTATGGGTTGTCTATGGTGGTAGTCAGCTCAGAGTTCAGTTTGGTAGTCAATTTGGAGTTCACACAGCATTTAGGGTTTGTGCTATATTGAAGGTTTGTTTGTGCTGCCTTTGGGGTTTGCAAATCAATACTCTGGGTTTGCGGTTTGTGCTATTTTTAGATTAGAAGAAAGAATACAAGGTGAGTGCAGGGCATTATCTCAAAATTTTGCCCTGATAATTGATTGATTAGAATGGGAATCCTAATTGGGGTATAGTTTATTTTCTATTCACATTTTTTAAAGAGTTAGCCAATGGCACTTATGACAAAAAAACTATTTTAAATGATCTGAAAGGAAAAGGATCATATGATCCTACTCAGACAAAATAAAGTGACCATGGTCTGTAATGAGTCAGATTCTCCTCACTAATTTTATTGTAAAAATTATAAACATTTAGCCCAACAAGCTGCGACTGTAAACATTTTAAATATTTTTAGTATTTAAATAATGAATCCTATGTCAGAAAAAGAAAATACTATAGAATTTGAGTCACAAACCAGAATGTCACCCACAGATTTGTGGCTATTCAGAAAGTCCAAGAATAATTTCAAAATGAGACTAAAAGTAAAAAATATTAAATCTTAAGTGAAAATTAACATTAATTGTGAGGAGATAAAACACACAAGAAGCCTGTTATCATTGGTATAATTTATCTTCATTTTTGTACCAGGTTGACTAGTGTGCCCCCCTCCAAAATTCGTATCCACCTGTACCTGTGAATGTGGTGTTATTTGGAAATAGAGCCTTTGCAAACCTAATAAAATTAAAATGAGGTCATAATGTATATGACTGGGCCCTAATTCACTGACTGGTGTCAGTGCTTTTAAGAAATTTCTTAAAAGAAATTTCTTTCTTTTAAGAAAGAGAAATTTTGACGCAGACTCACTTAGAGGGAAGATGGCCATGTGAAGAAGGAGATAGCACTTAGAGTTATACTATTATAAACCAAGAAGCCTTGGTTTATCCCTAGAGCCTCAGAGGAATATGGCCCTTTTGACACCTTGACTTTGAGCTTCTGGCCTCTGGAAATATGAGACAATAGATTTCTGTTGTTTTAAACTATCTTAAGTTTAAATAATTTGTTACAGTTGCCCTAGGAAATTAATACAGTGTTTTATGGAAACATTTGTAAAATTCTACAACTACCCATTTTCTTCTGGAGACTGGAACTGCATGACATTTTTGTCAAATCCACATAGAATGTAATCTCCTTCAGGGAAAGGAATATTTCCTTGTTGATATTTATTTTCTATACCATCTATATCAGTGCCTGACCCATGGTGAGCCCTCAAAAAGTATTTGTTGAATGAAGAAATGCGTGCATGAATGAATGAATCTACAACATTGACTTTGTAGGTTTTTAGATTTCATATTTTAACTTCCTAAAGCAGGAAAAAATGAAATCATCTTTTAAAAGTATTGGTTTTTAGGCTTTATTTTTTTATATTTAAGAGCCCTGTATAATAAATGATAGTTACAAGTGCATCAGAAGGTCATAGTAGAACATACTCTTTGTATAAAAATAAAATAGAATATTATGGGACTGAATTGTATATGAACATTTACTGCATGATAAAAAAAATGATAGATTCAGGGAACATAAAACTAGTCATTTCATAGTCTCTGCTTTTTTCCATTTAAAAGTCTGTGAATTAGCATACGCTGTCAGGAATAATGATAATCCATTATTGCTGTACTCCTGAGCGTAGGTGTCTGGGAGCTTTTTATTTGGAAATGAAAAGCAGTCTCTAAACCTCACAAATGCTTCAGTAGGAGAGAGCATGCCATGTAAACACATTAGCACAAATAATCTGCTGTGATAATTGATTCAGACTTACTGACCTTGGGCATATTGAACTTTTTATTTCTTCATTATAAGCCTCGAGGTGAATTCAGGGTGAAATTACAATATGAAAGAGTTACTTGAAATTTCTCTTCTAACAAGGTGAAGTACTGTGTTGATTATCTGACTCACTCAATTTAAGAAAAAGACATAACATGTAAAATCATTTCACTTACCCAAAACCACGGAATTCTGACTTCTCATTTTATAATTGAGAATTGATAGCAAGGGAAGTCACTTTCTCAGGGTCATGTAAGTCATAGTTGTAGGACTGACACCAGGACTCAGGTGTTTTAATACCTAGTTAAGTGTTCTTTCCAATGTACTGTGTTGTCACTTGAAAAGAAATCTGCTTTAGGCAGGAGTAGATCATGGACTTTCTGCCCTGGAAGCTAGAATTCTATCACTAACTCATGAATAATTCCAGTGACTGACAATTTTAATGTAAATTAAAATCATATGGATGATTTTTAGATTATTAGGTGACTTTTAGGCATCTAAAAGTACAGATATTTGAAGAATTAAGTCAATCGGACCATCCAGGATGGTTTGAAGGAGAAGAGATAAAGACACTAAAAACAAAAATAGCAGAGCAAGTAAGAACTTTGTGAGAAAAACGATAAATTAGAGTTTTAATAATTTAATTTTGGAATTTTATTTAAAACTGTGTAACTGAAATATTTTCATATATTCAACTTAAGTAAGATTTCATGTGTCATCTTGTTACCTTCATTTAAATGTTTAGTACACCAGAATAAAGAAGACACATGAGTTACTCAAGGAAAAGAGAGTAAGGACAAGAAAATAAAGGCCTTCATAAAGGGCACTGTGTTTCACAGTGCTAGATATTTAAACACATTTCCAATTTAATCCTCACAGACCTTCAGACTATAAATTTATCTTTTTTTAAATGATGAAAAGTATCACAACAGAGTAACAAATTTAGAATAAATATTCATCATAACAAATATTTACTGATGCTGCTGAATGCAAGCCATGTGTTAACTTCTTACTAAGCACTTGATATATATTTTCTTATTTGATTTTCATATTAACCTTATAAAATAGAGACACTGTCATCCCAATTTTATTGATAACATAATTGAGCCATGGGGATAAAAGTAAATAGCATAGTCAAATCCAATCCAGGATTATCTGTCTCAAACCCTCTGTTCTTCAACATCCTGATACTTCAAGGCATAATGTTTGTGATAAAATATGAATAATACTTCATTCTCCTAATCCAGCCAAAACCCACTGTGACCTGTGGGAAGAAGGGAGAGGTGGGATTAATTCATACACGTTAGGAAGGGAAAGAAATATATGGAAAAGATGATTGAGAAATTGGTTTCTAAATAGGGTCCCAAAAGATCATTCCAGTAGGCAGAAGTGTAGGGAAATTGTATTCCAGGATGAGAGAATAATGAGAGCAAAGGCAAATGGAATCTGGGGGGAGTGACATAGTGTACAGAGAAATGAGACTGGAAACAGAGGTTAGACCCGGGTCGAAGAGCCCTGTACACCACAGTAATGAGTTTTGACTGTATCCGAAAAGCAAACAGGGGGACCACTGATTTTTGTTTTCACATTTAAGGAAAGGAAAGAAATAAATATATATATATAATATTTATATATTTATATATATAAACATATATATATGGAAAGAAATAAATATATATGGAATGTCTATTATGTGCAAGCAGTATACTTGGTACTTTACATGTGAAATGTAATTTAATACAATAATCTGTAAGGGAGATAAAATTATTTCCATTTTACAGATAAGTAAATTGAGGTGTGGAGAGGTTAACCAACTTGCTTAGGTCATATACAAAGTTAAGTTTTGAACTGTGATCTAAATTCAACTCAGATTCCAAATGTTTTCCACTATGCCATTCAAGGTATAAGAAGATAATGGGGGACCCTATGAAAGATGTCTCGGAAGAAGTAGAACATGGTGTCAGGGAGACCAGTTAGCAGGTTTTTGGAATCATGTGCAAAAGGAAAGGGATCTGAGCTTCAGTACTGGTAGAAGAAATGGCAAATGTAGGATGGATTCTAGTGGAATTACAGAGGCAAACCTTGAGGGTAATGGAGAATTACTGCTGTAGAGTCACATACACCTCCTGTAGAACTCAGTTGAGTCACTATTGCTGTAATCCTTACCACTCTCGGCCTCAGTTACCCATTACTAAAATATGAAGAATAAATAAGTTAACGGATATAAAATGGTCAGCTGAGTGTCTCACACAAAGTATGTGCTCTGTAAATTTTAGCTATTAGGCATTATTAGGAGGTAAGAGAAAGGAACCCATGACGTTTTTGAGATTTCTAGTCCTAATGTCTAGTACCAGTAATTGAGATAAGGAGCTTAGGAGGATGTAGATAATTTAATGCTATTTTTGCAGTCTTCATCACCTAATCACACAGCATATTCTTCTGCAGTATTTTATTCTCATGGTCTAAATATACCAAATAAAGGTCAGAGATTACCAGGATGGATTAAAAATATGACAACTATATACTGTCTACAAAAAACTCACTTCAAATATAATACTATAGAAGGTTAAAAGTTGAAAGATAGAAAAACATATAGCATGCAAATATCAATCAAAGAAAAACAAAACTGGCTATATTAATACTAGATAAATAGACTTCAGAGCAAAGAAAAATTACTAGAGATGGAGGATTATTATTATAAAAAGATCAATCTACTGAGAAGATACAGAAGTCCTAACTGTGTATACACCAAACAACAGAGTTGCAAGATATACAAAGCAAACTGAACATAATTGAAAGGAAACATAGTCAAGTTCACAATTACAGCTGGAGACTTCACTACCCTTCTCTCAATAATTAGTAGAACAACTAAGTAGAAATTCAGCAAGCATATAAAAAAATACCAACAACTATAACATCCTATAATCAACATTTATAGAAATTTTTATAGAAAAAAACTTTTATTTATAGAAAACTGTCCAATGAGAGGAGAATACGTATTATTTTCAGGTGCCTATGGAACATATACCAAGACTGATCGTATCTGGGACATAAAATAAATCTCAATAAATTTGAAAGAATTAAAATTCTATTCTCCAGACACAATGGATTCAAGATAGAAATAAATAATAGAAAGATATCAGGAAACCCTCCAAACTTCTGGAAACTAATAACACTTCTAAATAATCCATGAGTCAGAGAGAAAGTCATAAGGGAAATTAAAAAAATACATTGAACTGAATGAAAATTAAAATATAACATATTAAAATATGTGAGATGTATCTAAAGCCATGCTGAAAGGGAAAATTTAAGGGACTAAATGCGTTCATTAGATAAAAGGAACAGTCTCAAGTCAATAATGTAAGCTCCCACCTTTATAATCTAGAAAAAATATGGAATGCCTGGGTGGCTCAGTCAGTTAAGCGTCCAACTTTGGCTCATGTCATGATTTCATGGTTCACGTGTTCAGGCCCCACATTGGGGTCTTTGATGACAGCTCAGAGCCTGGAGCCTGCTTCAGATTCTGTGTCTCCTTCTCTCTCTGACCCTCCCTCGTCCCACTCTCTCCCTCAAAAATAAATAGACATTAAATTTTTTTTTTAAAAACATGAAAAAAATTTAAATCTAGAAAAAGAAGAACAGAATAAAATCCAAGCAAGAGTAAAGGAAGAAATCATAAAGATGAAGCAGAAATCAGTGAAATTGAAACAAAACAATAGAGAAATTCAGTGAAAAAGAATTGGTTTTTTGAACAAGTAAACAAAATTGACAAACCTCTAGCAACACTGACAAAGAATAAAAAAAGACACAAATTACCAATATTAGGAATGAAATGGGACATCACCACAGACTGTGCAGAGGGTAAGGATGAATATATCATTGCATTTAAATTACTTTATTTGTTTATGACAATTGGTATTCTCATATTTTCAAATCATACTTTTTGGCTTTATCTGAGCCCGTGAGCACAACTATCACATGCTACAAGAAATCCTGTGAGAATTTTGAGTTTAAGTGTGTTGTTGCTCTTGTGATTATTGGATACATTTTTCTATTCTCTGGCCTAAAAATAGAATCTTGTATCTTATCTCTATTAATGGCATTTCAGCTCAGATGTGATATGTCCAATTTTATTTCTAATGTTTCCAATTCTTTATGTTTTTCTAACAAAATAAAGAATATAGCTTGAAAGGAAGCACACATTGATTCTGTTTAGAAAAGAAATAAGATTTTATCAGGAATAAGTGAATCCTATGAAATGAAATAGTTTTTCTTGTCTTAATGATATGCATTCATTCATTTGGGTGCCGTGTCAGTTAGAAGTATTGTACCAAAAATGATTGTATGAAAATAATTTTCTCAAACCTCATTGACCAGAGGAAAGAAGATATATATTTTCATTGTTTTAAGTTTGTTTATTTTTGAGAGAGACAGAGACAGCATGAGGTGGGGGAGGGGCAGAGAGAGAGGGAGAAAGAAAATAAATCCCAAGCAGGCTCTACACTGTCAGCACAGAGCCTGATGAGGGGCTCAAACCCACGAAACCATGAGATCATGACCTGAGCCAAAACCAAGAGTCAGACACTTAACTGACTGAGGCACCCATGTGCCCCTATATTTTCATTTTTAAGACAGTTTCAGAGGATAAACACAGTGTTTTTGGTAAGATTATTATACTCTAGAAAATGTGTTGAAATCCATGTTGATGGTATTTGTAAAAATTATAGAAGACAAAAATGTTTTTATCAGCATAATATAGTAAAAAGATCAAACAAACAAACAAAAACAAATCTGTGGTGACAGATTAGAAGTATCCTGGGACAGAGAGTGGTGCTAGATCTTGTATAATTGGTCATGTGGGATCTAATTGATGTGATGAAAATATTCCAAAACTGATAGTGATTGCATAACTTGGTAAATTTACTAGAGATCATTTAATTGTACACTTGAAATGCGAGAATGATAAATATCCCTCAAAATATCCCTCAATAAAGATTTTTTTAAGAGAATTTGTCTGATATTCAGGACACTGAAATACAGCACTTGTTCTGCTACCAAATAAATAGCAGTGTGGCCCTAGACAAATAGCCTAGACTTACTATAGGTCTTTCTTTCATTATCTGTATAAAGACATAGTTGGGCAGATGAACACCCAAGTACCTCTTGTCTCTTCACATTTCAATATTCTCTGACTCTGTTTTGTCAAAGTTAACCTCAAACAAAGCACTTTGTTTCTTGAAAAATATCTAAGTAGGGATGTTCTTCTGAAAGAAATTAAAATCACAAAATTTATTTTAAAAACTTGGCAAAAGAAATTGTAGATCTAAGCCCCTTAAAAGACCCTCCTTTTTTAAATCAATAAAGAACTATTGCTAATGGAACATTTTCTGTGCTTTCAAAATACATGGAATCTAAGCCACAATGCATTCTGTACGATGAAAATGTCTGCTGTAGGGAGATAAAATAACAAAGAAAATGAAGCAGTTTATATACCAATGTTTAGAAAGAAACCTATAAGGAGGGTTTAATGATGCTTATATATAGTTCTGATTTAAATCTTATACCCTAGAAAACATTTATTAATGTTAGATATTGGTAGGAGACCTATAGTGTATATTGTGTATGTATGTATGTACCATATGTGTGTATAATTTATAGTTTTTTCTGATGATAAAAATGATATAGCTTACTTTTTGCAATTACAATTATATCTAAAGAATATGCACCAAGCAGTCCTTAGATTATAGCAAATTAAGGATGACTTCCATGTGATTATAATTTTGTGAATTTTAATCCTTTTGAAAAAAAAGAATCATTCAACTTTACATAGCCTATGTGGCTATTATAAGTTATCTAAGTTAAAGGGATTTTCTTCTAATTTTTGCAATTTTTTTGCAAAATGGGGGCAAAATTCTGTATAAAGTTTTTTTAATGCTTTTTATATAGAAGATCATTTGATAAGGCTAATATTTATACCTTAAAAAAAGACAGTACATGCTATTAGACTCTGGCAGTTTGTGCTGTGTGAGGTAAGTAAGCTTGAGAATGACATTTTCCAAAGTCCCCTTCCTTGTATGCTTTCAAGTTAGAATTGGCCAAGATAGAAACTTGCCCAGTAGTTGGAAGGTGGAAAGAAGCAAGGCGGTGGCCATCACATCTGGAGCTCTTTTCACAGGTAGATACGGAAGGAAGGAGAGGCATAGGCAGATATGGAGATAGGAAGGAGAGGTACTTGGCAGGTGCCAGCTTCTCACTTCCCTTTCCTGCTCCACATCTACTGTTTCTTCCTGACTATTGGCATTGTTGACCAACAGAGGCCTCTAATTCACCCCTAGATGCTTGACTATGGACTCACTCAGATTGTGGTTTATAGGTAAATCACTTTCATAGACCTCTACACAAATTCCCCTTTCTTGTTCCTACATTGGTGGCTAGACATATATGACTGATTGGTAACTCTGTCTCTGACCCTCCAACTTCTCTTCCAGACCTTTACTTGCCCAGCTTTTCCCACAATTCTAAATAAGTCTCTTACCCTGTAACACTCATAGTGCTTCTGCTCCCCTGATGAAACCCTAACTGATGCAAAGTCCTCCTCAATGGAAGAAAATCTCAAGCTTAATAGTAAAAGAAAAAAACGCAGTGACTTTTAATTAATTAAAAAATGCCAATACACTTATGGATAAAGGTGGTTCAGTGCAGTCCAAACACAGAATCTCTCTCATCCAGTGATAAAATGAAGGAAAAAAAGAATAGCCATATATTTAAGCAGCAACTAAATAAGAGATCAGCCTCATGTGTAAGCTTCTGAATGTAATGATCACAAAAAGAAACAAATGGTCACCCATTTCTATAAGCAGCTGTACAGAAAGATGATGACTTGAAAACATCCTGACAATTTTGGCTATACATTCTATTTGCAAGAGAAGCAGAAGTTCCCAAAATGAAAGAGTTTATATAGTTAAAACTATTTTCATTGTAATAATAAAGTTATATTTGACATTTTCACTGTGTTGACATGTTCACTGATGGTGCAAAAGCAATGATGGGTAAAACTGTTGGTCCTTTAACATGAATCAAGGCAGTGGTATCAAAATCTACTAGTAGGCGTTCCATGTTTTCTCACCGCATGTGCATGTGTGCATACACACACAAACACACACACAAACACACACATTGTCCACTTTCATTTAAGAATGTCCTTGGTGAAAGTTGGTATTATTAGTATCCTCACTTTATAGATGAGTTAATTGAGGTGCAAAGATGTTCAGTACCTTTTTTCAAGGTCAAATAGATACTAAATAGAAAAAATGAAATTCTAATCTGGGCAGTGTGACTCTAGAAAAAAAATGATAGAATCCAATTCATTCATTCACTATATTTTTATTTTTTACTGACTACCTAATATAAGCCAGAAAGTATTCCAAGGACTGAAATTATAAAATGATTTTCCTCCCTCTCTTCTTTCCTTCCTTCCCTCCTTCCTTCCCTCCTTCCTTTTATTCATACTTCCATCCATCCATCCATCTGTCCGTCTATCATTCTTCTCTCCGTGTATGTGCATAGAGAGCCATGGTGCTTTGTGGATAGTATGATCTTAGGTTAGTTGCCTCTCTCTTCTTTTCTGTACTTGCTTGAATTTGAAAAATAGTGAGCAAGTTATTTTTATAAAAACAATAGAGTCATTATTCTTAAGATAAAACCTAATGCAACTCATTGCTCTTTTGAAGAACAAAGTAAAATTTCAACTCTTAAACTTAAAGGTGTATAAAAAGACTGCTCCATTCTTTCTTCTCACAATTAAGTTTTTTTCTCACTACTTACAAAGCAATAGAACATGACATGTGGAAATTGTTTTCTAAGACTGATTTAGAAGGCAAGGTTTCCAAAATCTTTCCATCCCACACAGCAAATACTAAAGCAATTCTTTTTAAAAATGTTATTACAAAGATTCTTTAGAAAAAAAATAACTAAAAATCTTAGTGTATCATTGGGTATCCAAAAAGGAGATTGGTAATGATGCATTTATGCATAGAACATCACACATTTGTATACTCTGAAAATTAACCATTTGCCTTCAGAGGAAATAAGTCCTGTGAAAGTAAAAATGGCATATTTGACTATTCTTTCTTGTTCCTGGAGAGACAGTAATATACATACATACATATATGTATATATGTATATATACATATATATATGTATGTATGTGTATATATATATACACATACATATGTATAGAAACATCAGGAATAGATAAAAATCCTTGTCCTAATAAAATGTGCATGTTTGTACCATGCACAATAGTGTTTTTAATTGATGGAATTACTAAGATATTTACTTTTTTTTGGATTTTGGTTTTAATTCATATTATTTGTGTAGTAGATGGGACAAACATATGCACCAATACCTGTTTTAATTTCACAGAGTGAAAACTGGTGATGCTCCAGTCTTTTTATGTTTTTTAAAATTTTTTTATGTGTTTATTTTATCTTTGGGAGAGAGAGAGAGACAGAGCATGAGTAGGGGAGGGGCAGAGAAAGAGGGAGACACAGAATCCAAAGCACGCTCCAAGCTCTAAGCTGTTGGCACAGAGCCTGACACAGGGCTCGAACTCACAGACGGTGAGATCATGACCTAGCTGAATTCAGAAGCTTAACTGACTGAATCACCGAAGCACCCCTCCGGTCTTTTTTTTTTTTTTTTTTTTTTAACTTGGGTCAGTGAATAGTGTTTTTTTTCTTCCTCTTCCCTCTCAATAATTACTAATGTTTCAGAGTAAGTTGGCTATCCTACTGTGGGAATCCTGGGAATGTACAATAGGCCGTCCAGGTTCCTAGATCCAATGATTCCTTGTATAATAAAATTGTTTGAAGGAAATTAAATCCATGGATTGAGACTATTTGTATTTCAATGAGTCAGACCTACAACCTAGCTTGTTCATTTCTTTAGACCAACTGTTCCGAAATGCCACTCAGAGATTGGTGCTGAACTGACCACATAAGAATCACCAGTAGAACTTGTTAAAAATACAGATTTTTGGCTTTGCTGTGGGAGATTCTAATTCAGTAAATTTAGAATTGGAACTAAGAATTTATATTCATAAAGGGCTCTCCAGGTGATACTTATATATAGCCATCCTTAAGAACCATTGACTTAGGAAATACTGGAAAATGAATATTGAGCTGTGATGTTACAAAGAGTAATTTCTTGATTAACTTACTGAATACCTCAGAGAAGGGCATTAAGAAATTTCTTGCTACATGCCCATATTCTCTGATTTCCTAAATATAACTAAAATATCAAGTGGGAATTTATATTAGTTGGAACATCTAAAGACTATTTAAAAATATCAAAACGGGAAACAGGAAAACACAAATTCATCATGAAGCTAAGATTCCAGAGCCATTCATAAGCATGGGATAACCTGAGTGCTGATTCTTATTGGAATTTGTAGTGTTCTGAGAAGTGCGGGGAAGCCAAGCTGCAATCAGAAGGCATTTCTTCGGTAAGTGTATGTATATGGGAAATGACCTAAAGAGATATCAGAAGAAAGATACCTCAATCTCCAGGGCACAAGTGCATTTCTTTTCTTGTTGTGATTTCTTTTCTTGTTCTAAATAAATATTCATTTTCATCCCTAATTTTATACTCATAATTTGTATACTTTAAAAAAATATGTGTCTCCAAAATATATAATATCCAAGCTCCACAAAACCTTTATGAATGACTGTCTCAAGGGTCAGTATTAAGAAATCACAGCAGCGGCACCTAGGTGGCTCAGTCGGTTAAGCGATTAAGCAATTAAGCATCTGACTTCAGCTCAGATCATGGTCTCAAGGCTCATGAGTTCGAGCCCCACATAGGGGTCTGTGCTGAAAGCTCAGAGCTTGGTGTCTGCTTCAGATTCTGTGTCTCTGTCTCTCTCAGCCCCTCCCCTGCTTGTGATCTGTCTCTGTCTCTCGCTCTCTATCAAAAATAGACATTAAAAAGAAATAGGGAGAGAGGGGTGCCTGGGTGGCTCAGCTGGTTAAGCCTCCATCTCTTGGTTTCAGCTCAGGTCATGATATCAAGGTTCATGATTCAAGTCCCACATCAGGCTCTGTGCTGACAGCATAGAGACTGCTTGTGATTGTCTCTCTCCCTCTCTCTCTTGTGCTCTCTTTCTCTCTCTCTAAAAGTAAATAAACATTAAAATAAAATAAAATAAATAAAAAGAAATCAAAGCAGGGATTATCAGGCTTATTTAGAGACATGCCATTGGAGAAACATTAGACATGAGATGACTCAATAACACAAAGTACTGGGTAATCTTTGAAGAATCCCCTAAGAGGGACTTGAAAAGAGAGTGCAAAGGTATGGTGGGGAAAAAAGCATGGCATCAACAAAGAAGTAAAATTATTAATACTTAGAATGACTTGAGCAAAGACTTTAAGACGAGGTTGAGGAGAAATGAAGCCACAGGAACCAAACGCTTAAGCCACATTAAAAATTTTCAACCCTGATTTGAATAAGAAAGGAAACACCAGAGTGTTCTAAAGAGGGGTTTGACATGATTTATTTATTTTTTTTTTTTTTGCAAATTTATTCTGGACTATGGTCAGCAAAACAGATTGGAAGGGTCCAAACCCAGAGTCAGGAGGACCAGTAAAGAGGTCATTGAGAGAGAGTCGTGATTTAAATTAGGAAAGAGACAATAGCTATAGTGAGACATGAGAATAGCAAGACTTATTTAGGATGTAGGATTTGGTGAGTGATTTGATGAGAGTTGTGACAGATAAAGGGAGTCAAGGATGTTAACCAAGTATCTGACTTGGGCAACTGGATGGGTGATGGTGTTATTTTCATAGAAAGGGAACAAAGAAGAGAAGCAAGTTTGGAGGGCTGGGATGGGGGAAGGGTCAGGAGAAGATCAGGAGTACAGTGTTGGAAAGCTGAAATTGAGGTGTCTCTGGTGTGTCCATCTAGAGAAATTCAACAGGAGGTGACATATTGGGGCCTGAGCTCAGGAGAGATTTGACCTGGAATATATACTTGAATATATATTTGAGATGAGATTGAATGAAGAGTGTATGAAATGACAGGAGGATGCTGAGAAGTATGAACATTTAAGGAATGGGCTGAGATAGAGGAGATGATAAAGGAGTCCAGGGAGTGCGTCACAGTGGTAGGAGAACAATCAGAAACGTAAAATACAATCGAAATCAAGGAAAGAGTAAAAGAGAGATACAACAGTGTCAAATGTTACAGACATGTCAGGTGGGATAAGGATCGAAAAGTTCATTGACGCCTGGGAAGGTAAGGAATACGAGATGGAGAATCGAGCCATCACAAATGGAATCAATGCAAAGACACACATATAGGCTCTCTGCCCTAAGGGTCCAATACAAGGACAATGGCAGATGAAACCCACATTGAAAAAAAAAGCCCTTGGGAAATTTTAAAAGAAGTTTATGAACCTTTAACACTGATTGCCAAATGTTTTGATCAAATAGTCTGGGTTTTCTCTGATAGTTTTAGTTTGAAAAATCTTTTGTCATACATTTTTTTTTTTTTGTCAGAAGTGGCAATCAGATTTTTTGTTGCTGTTCAATGATATATGGTCACTGTGTATTTTAGGAATAGATATGATAAGGACAGAGATACACTTCATCCTGCCTTCTACCTTCTCATATACCAAAGCCCAAAGAGAACATACATGGCTTTATTCCAGAATTCTGTATCCTTTCCTGCTTCTCTCAGGACTCCCTTTTTTCAGGCATGTATACTTAAAATGTTCTGAACCAGTATGATGTGTGGGATTTTAGGTAACAATACTATGCCATGAAAGGAAGTCAATGTCTATTCATTGCTACAGTCTCAGTGCCTAAGATGATGCCTGCAATTTAATGGGCCCTAAATAGATATTTATCAAATGAATGAATACAGAGAAAATGGAGGAAGCAATTTTAATCTTTATGTCTAATAAAAGAGTGAGAAAAAAAGAAAAAAAAAACGCTATGGAAAATATCCTAATTAGAGTTTTTGCCTGATCAATTTAAAAACTACTATGAGCTCTTTGAGAGCCTGCCCACATATCTAAAATTGCTCACACAAGTCTTGACATTCTCTAAGAGTCCTCGGATGGCAAGTGTTGGGAGCAAGGACTCTAGTCCCTCACAATAGTCAGAAATAGAGGTGTGTTCCTAACTCAAACTGGGTTTGGTCAAATATCAAAGGAGAGGATCACAGACATACCAAGTTTGTTTGAATTAGTGTATATAGCTCAGGGACATGTTTTGGTAAACTGTTCTTGGCAAATCTAAGGAAAGATTGAAAAGCAGTTGACTGCCGGTCTGTTTTTTGCTTTTGTTATCATTAGAGATACAGGTTTAAATCCTCTTGGAATGAACTGAGCAAACTTACTGGCAGTTTCCATCACCCACCCATCTCTTCTAACAGAATGCTATTGCAGGGACACTTAATAGCCTTGTTCTCTCTGGCTAGCCTTCCAAGTCTACATGATGTGATAGAGTTCAAAGACAAATTTTTAGAACTAGCTGTATAGCAGCTATTGACAGTGTTTTTTTCTAGAAATTCTAATATCCTATGGTAATATTCAATATGAAATTTTAATCCAAATGTTCACCCAAGAGTCACATTTTAATATTCTGTGCTTCCTGTCCTTTTCCTAGTAGGGGTACACTATATGTGTTAATTTGCAATTTTATTTGTGTGAAGTAGGAAAAATTACCTTAAAAAAACTCAAATGAGAACATTTTGTCCTCAATAGTTCGATGCCAAAATATGGCATTGTGTAAAGACTGCATTTTTTCAAATGACTTTCATCTTTTTGAAAGTTTTTTTCTCCCCATTGAACTCTATTCAATGCCATCATCAAAGCTCCCTACAGGACATTTTTGTCAGTATTAAATCTGTATAAATTCCTGTGCAAAATACCTTACCTTTAGGCTATTTTGTCAACTTGATAGTAGGATGTTATTTTCACCAGAGGACTAGATGTATCAGAACAGTAATTTTTAAAATGCTGAACAGATCTTAATCCAAAAGTTAACATGAATCTAGATCTGTTTAGCATTTTAAAATGGGTGATGAGCATTATTGAGGGCAGTTTTGGGGATGAGCACTGGGTGTCACATGTAAGAGACAAATCACTGGGTTCTACTCCTGAAGCGAAGACTACACTGTATGTTAAGTAACTTGGATTTAAGTTAAAAAATATTTAAAAAATAAAACACTGAAAATATATTAAGCTAAAAGTTAACATGAATCAAATCACATTTTCTTATATACTGGCAGTCAGATTAAACAAAAATTGTAAAAATGAGTTATGATGAATTGGGTGTATATTCATATATTTGACTCTGTAAGGTATTTAAAAAATACTGTTTTTATCTTTTGCTTTTAAATTAATTCAACTTTTAGTTGCTGGAAGATGCATTTCTTATAAGCCCTTACTGGTATTCTCATTGTTTTTAAGGAAGTTATATAGTCAGGGCTTCAATTTTCTTAGAGACTCATTTCCTCTGTTACAAAGTTTCTAAAAATGCATCTTTGTGCATTTTAGCTTTGTGCTTTTATAGCTTTGTGCTTTTATAAATCCATACTCTCTGTTCAGATTGTTCCTCCTTATATATATTATACACATCAGGATGAAGCAATGTATATAAAGAAATTAGTTATTGGGATAAAATTCAAAGTTCTACCAGGAAGTAAAATAAACACTTTTTAAGTATGTGTGTCTGTGTGTGTGTTTATTCACTTTGTCTATGTGTGTTTTTAATAACTTTTCACAATTACTAACACCAAACAAATCCTATGTTGGAGAAATGGATAGCAAATTTATATGATGTCTTTATCTATTTCATGGTTTGTCTCAGGGAAGCTGGAGGGAAGGAGTAGTATACATCAAATAGGTAGAGCATTCCTGTTTTAAACAACTATTTCGACCTTGTCAAAGATTAGTTGGCCATACACTTGTGGGTTCTCTATTCTGTTCCATTGATCAGTGTCTGTTTCTGTGCCAGTACCATACTGTCTTGATAATTACAATTTTGTAATACAGCTTAAAGTTCTGAATTGTGATGCCTCCAGCTTTTGTCTTCTTTTTCAACATTACTTTGGCTATTTGGGGTCTTTCCTGGTTCCATACAAATTTTATAATAGTTTGTTCTAGCTTTGTGAAAAATGATATCAAATTGGTAGAGACTGAATTGAATGTGTAGATTGCTTTGGGTGGTACAGACATTTTAACAATATTTGTTCTTCCAACCCATGTACTTAGAAATGGATCCACAAATGTATGGCCAACTAATCTTTGACAAGGCAGGAAAGAATATCCAATGGAAAAAAAAAAGACAGTCTTTTCTACAAATGGTGTTGGGAAACCTGGGCAGCAACAAGCAGAAGAATGAAACTGGACCACTTTCTTCCACCATACACAAAAACAAATACAAAATGGAAAGAAGATCTAAATATAAGACAGGAAACTATCAAAATCCTAGAGGAAGAAACAGGCAGCAACCTCTTTGACCTTGGCCATAGCAATTTCTTACTAGACATGGGTTTGGAGACAAAGGAAACAAAAGCAAAAATGAATTACTGGAACCTCATCACTTTAAAAAGCTTCTTCACAGGGAAGGAAACAACAAAACTAAAAGGCAACTAAAAAAAATGGGAGAAGATATTTGCAAATATTTGAATAAAGGATTAGTATCCAGAATCTATAAAGAACTTCTCAAACTCAACACTGAAAAAATAAATAATTCAGTTTAGAAATAGAAGACATATATAATAGACACTTTTCCAAAGAAGACATCCAAGTGGCTAACAGACACGTGGAAAGATGCTCAACATCACTCATCATCAGGGAAATACAAATCAAAACCATGATGAGATACCACCTCATACCTGTCAAAACAGCTAAAATGAACAACTCAAGAAACAACAATGGTGAGGATGTGGAGAAAGGGAAATCCTTTTACACTATGAGTGAGAATGCAAAGTGGTGCACTCACTCTGGAAAACAGTATGGAGGTTCCTCAAAAAGTTAAAAATAGAACTACTCTATGATCCAGAATTGCACCACTAAGCATTTTATCCAAAGGATACAAAAACATTGATTTGAAGGGGCAATGTTTATGGCAGCACGATCAACAATAGTCAAATTACGGAAAGAGCCCAAATGTCCATCGACTGATGAATGGATAAAGAATATGTTGTGTGGGGGCGCCTGGGTGGCTTAGTCGGTTAAGCGTCCGACTTTCGCTTAGGTCATGATCTCGCGGTTCGTGGGTTCGAGCCCCGCGTCGGGCTCTGTGCTGACTGCCAGCTCAGAGCCTGGAGCCAATTTCAGAGTCTGTATCTCCCTCTCTCTCTGACCCTCCCCTGCTCACGCTGTCTCTCACTCTCTCCCAGAAATAAGTAATAAATATTAAAAAAAAAAAAAAAAGAATATGTTGTGTGTGTGTGTGTGTGTGTGATGGAATATTACTGGTTGATAAAAAAGAATGAAGTCTTGCCATCTGCAACAACAGGAATGGAACTAGAGTATACTATGCTTAGCAAAATAAGTCAATAGGAGAAAGATAAATATATTTCACTCATGTGGCTTTTAAGAAAACAGATGAACATAGTGGAAGAGAAGGAAGAATAAAATGAGATAAAAACAGAGGGGGAGGCAAACATAAGAGAGAACAAACTGAAGGTTGCTGGAGGGGAGGCAGACGGTGGGGGGATAAATGGGTGATGGGCATTAAAGAAGGCACTTGTTGGGATGAGCATTGGGTGTAAATCACTGAATTCTACTTCTGAAACCAAAACTACACTATATGTTAACTAACTTGAATTTAAATTTTAAAAACCATAAAAATTAAAATCATATCAGTAAGAAATTAAAAATAAAAAGGTATATGTAAAAATATACAAGGCAACAGGCTATTATACTAAAAATGGAAGATAATATGCAAAACATTCTTGCTGTGCTTCTGAGAAACTGTTTAGCTCAGCGGTTAAAAAGTTGGGCTTAGAAATCAGGGGTGCCTGGGTAGCTCAGTCAGTTAAGCATCTGACTTTGGCTCAGGTCATGATCTCAGAGTTTGTAGGTTAGAGCTCCGAGTCAGGCTCTGTGCTGACAGTTCAGAGCCCGGAGCCTGTTTCGGATTCTATGTCTCCCTCTCTCTCTCGGCCCTTCCGCACTTGTGCTCTGTCTCTCTCTCAAAAAAGAAATAAACATTAGAAATCATATCTTATTTCTACCACATAGATATAGGTAAACTTGGGCAATTTGTCCTTGCCTCATTTTCCTTTAACATAATATAGGAATAACAATAAGGCCTGTTTTATAGGGTTATTTTGAGAATTACATGAAATAAAGCAAGAAATGAATAAAACAGATGTATATTCAGAAGAGTGTTTTTTCAAGAAACATTATTATTAGAAGCTCTAAGCATTGGTAGTCCTGAATTAAAAAAAAATAAATCAGAAGATAAAAATCAGTAAAATACATAAAGTAGATGGGGGTAATGAATTGTGGCAGGTATTTAGAAAATAAAATGATGTGAATTGGCAATGGAACATATTTAAAGTGAATGGGAAGAAAATGCATTGTATCATTACTTAATTAATATTTGATAGTAGGACCCTTGAACAGGAAGGAATAAAGTATTAAAAGAAAAGAGATTTTACCTAAAGGATGTTTTGGCTTTAACTTTATAAAGCATATCTGTAAGCCAGCATGAGCAGTATTCTCTGGGCTAGAACATCTTCGTGCTGTGCTCTGCAATTTTTTCTTTTTTACAAACAGTTTTGTTAAGGTATAATTTACATACTGCTAACCTCACTCACTGTAAACGTACAATGTAATGATCTCTAGTCAGTTTCTAGAATTGTGTGACCATTACCACAATCCAGTCGTAGAACATTTCCATCACCCCCCTTACAAAAAGTGCCCTCATATCTATAATCCCTGTTCTGGCTTCCAGCTCTTGGAAACCATTATTCAACTTTCTGTCTACATAGAATTAAATCTTATGGGCATTCCTTGTGGAATTATAGAAAATGTCTGTAGTCTTTTGCATATGGCTTCTCTCACTTTGCATAAAGTTTTTGAAATTTTTCCATGTTGTAGTATGTATTGGTGGTTCACTCATTTTATTGCTGAATAGAATCCTGTTGTATGGACATACCATGTCTTTTTATTCTTTACTCAGAGGACATTTGGATTGCTTGTAGTTTTTGGCTATTATGAATAGCGCTGTTATAAACATTCATGTACATGTCTTTGTATGAACATGGGTTTTCATTTCTCTTGGGTATAATACTAAGACTGGAATTGCTGTGCTATATAAGTTTATGTTTAACTGTTTTGAAAATCACCAAAGTTGTTTCCAAAATGGGCATAAAATTTTACATTTCCACTAACAATATATGAATGTTGAAGTTTCTTTATATCCTTTTCAACTCTTATTATTGTCCATCTGTTTGATTGTAGTTATTCTAGTGGGTATGTCGTGGTATCACATTATGGTTTTAATTTGTGCTTCTCCAGTTCTGTTGAGGACTTCTTCATGTGCTTATTAACCATTCTGTGTCTTTGGTTAACTCTATATTCAAATGTTATGCTTCTTTTAAAAATTGGGTTGTTTTTCTTCTTATAATTGTTTATAAGTATTCTTTACATATTATGGATACTAATCCTTTATCAGATCCATGACTTGCAAATATTTTTTCCAGTCTATGGCTTATTTATTAATTTTCTTAATGGTATCATTTGCAGCACAAAAGTTATTTATGTATCTACTTTTTAAATCAAAGCTATTTATTTACTTTGATGTTCAATTTTATCAATTTATTCTTTTATGAATTCTGCTTTGGTGTCACATCTAAGAACTCTGCTTAACCCAAGGTCATAAATAATTTTTTCTTGAGTTTTCTTCTGAAGCTTTGTGTCATTAGTTGTTGCTTTTATAACTTTGATCTATTTTGAGTTAACTTTTATGTATGATCTGAAGTAAGGTCTAATTTCTTCATCTTCTTCCTCTTTTTTTGCATATCAATATATAATCGTGAGCACCCTTTTTTTTTTTTAAACTCTGTATATTTTGCCTATTGAATAGTTTGGTCTCCTTGTCAAAAATCAGTTGCACATTAATGTAATTTTTTTCCTGGACTCGCGATTGTGTTTCATTTATCTCTACGTCTATCATCATATCAGTACCAAACTATTTGAATATTGTGTCTTTATAGTAAGTTTTGAATTCAGGCAGTGCAAGACCTCCAACTTTGTTATTATTCCTTTTGTGCTGCTATTTACAACATTGTTTACATTAAAAAGCATAAGCTTTAACACAAAGTCAATCCTGGTGTTTGTGTGTGTGTGTTTTCTGTTTAGTTTTTGGTAGAAAAAATCAACAACGACAAACAAGGCAAAAATAAAGCACTCCTCAACCCTCTTCTGTTTTCCAGAAAATAAAGAATAGGCACAAATGGTAAATGAATATAAATGTTTTTGTTTGACATTTATATAGTTGACATTAGTTAGCTCTTTTTACTAACACCTCTGAATAAGTGTATGTGTTTTCCTGTTGATGAAATTTGTAAGCATCAATGGTGTGCAGTTCCTAGGGGACTGAACTTTTAGTCAGTCTACTTCCAGGGAGTTAACTGCATGCATTATATCGTGCTTCAGAAACCCATGCAGTTAATTAATTCAAAATTATCATTTGGTGGAAAGATTTTTCTACTAGTTTAACTGATGCCCATTTCCCCAAAGCATGCTGCTGTCACAGTCATTTAATGAAAATAAGGAACAAAACAAAATTAGGTTAAGTAAACAGGAGAGTTGTCCTTTCTGCAAGGGAACTACTTTTATACCATTTATTCCTATATATTTATGTGATTGCATTAAATTACTTATGCGATTTATAGAAATAAAGCAATATTAATATGACTACAATAAACAATATTGATATTAATAAAAGCACATATTGAAAAGACATGTGCATCTTAAGTTTGTTGCAGCATTATTTGCAATAGCCAAGATATGAAAGCAACCCAGTTGTCTATCCATAGATGAAGAGATAAAGAAATAGATACATACACAGAAACACACACACAATGCGACATTACTCAGCCAGAAAAATGAGAGAAATCTCTCCATTTGCAGCAACATGGATAGACCAGGAGAGTATAATGCTACCTGAAATAAGTCAGTCAGAGAAAGCCATGATAATAACCATATGATTTTACTCAGATGTGGAATTTAAAAAACAAATTAAGAAAAAAAGAGATGAAAAAGAAAATAGACTCTTAAACACTCTTAAACTGGTGGTTGCCAGAGGGGAGGTAAGTGAGAGAATGGGTGAAACAGATAAGATAGATTAGTGATCTCTGAGAAATGTATAGAATTGAATTATATTGTATACCTGAGACTAATGTAACACTGTATGTTAATAAAACAAAAACAAAAACAATATTATATCATCAAAGTCTCCATTAAAACTCCCTTTTACATGAAAAAATATTAAAAGATTATTATGGTACATTCTTTGACTTTATTATTACACCCTCCTCTATCTCTTACCTAAGTATATACATTCAATATGCCATATTTACTTTACTGGCAAAAGATCAAACATGAGCATAATATTTCTGTCACAATATGGAAGTAATAAAGTACAAATAGCAAGATAACTAAAAAAGGTAGTGATTTTATTATCTAGATGGCTTTCTTCATTATTACCAGATTTGTTCAAAGAACCGAGACAAATCTATTTGCCCAATCTTCTTGAGGTACTTTGTGATTCTCTTTGTACTTTAACTAAAATTGGAGATAATAGCTCATTAAAGATTAAAATAGAAATAAACATTTATACTGATAAGAATTATGTGGGTCCTACTATGGCTGAGAAAAAGATCACTCTTTCATCATGTGTTTCAGCAAAAAGTCTCTTCTAATATGTAAATATCCCTTAAATGCCTCCCCAGATCGATTTCTCTTTTTCCTATCCTTCTTTTAGAAATAAAGATGTTTCAAATTTAATAATCTGAAATAATAATTAGCATAAATTAGCTATTTCAAGGTCAAAATTCTTGTACCTAAGTAAATCAAATCCAAACTGCCAATATCAAATTTAAGCGCCAGTAGAATTTAAGTGTTAGATTATTCACATAGAGTATTTTTTAATGTTTATTTATATTTGAGAGAGTCAGAGTGTGAGCGGGGGAGGGGCAGAGAGAGAGGGAGACACAGAATCTGAAGCAGGCTCCAGGCTCTGAGCTTCCAGCACAGAGCCCGACATTGGGCTTTAAACCATGAACTGCAAGATCATGATTGAGCTGAAGTCAGACACTTAACCACCTGAGCCACCCAGGAACCCCTAGAGTTTTTTTGTTTATTTTAAAGTCCATTAGTTTAATCACGTGCTGTTAGTTTTGTATCCAAATAAGTTCCAAGCAAACATAAACCCAACATCTTTTGATCTAAGTCAATGTCAGACATAGGATTTTAAAAGTAGAAAACACTAAAGCAAATGACTAACCTATGGGGCAGAAAAAGTGGAAAGAAATTTCCTACAGTTGTATATTTTGTGTCTAGCAGATACTGTGCTCTAAACCAGTGGTTTCCAACTCTATATATTCATCAGACTCTCTTCAGGAAAACTTTTAAAAACAGAAATACCAGGATTCCACACTGAAAAATTTTAATTATTAGGTAATTATCAGAAATTTTGATTATTAGATTTTGATCATTAATTCTAATGAACAGTCAGGTAAGGAGCATTGATTGCTCTAAATAAAACCTCAGATAGGCATCTTAGTGTGTATAATGACTGATACAAGTGAGATTATTTTTAAATGGGTTAAACTATATTGAATACAACATGGGTTTCCTTGGGAGAAGGTTACTGCACAATCAAGGTGCATTCACTGGACCTCAGTACCTTTTGCGATTCATGTGCAACCTTATCTGTTCCATTCACATTGCCATCATCATCTACTTGCTTTTCACATGACTTTTCAGATCAGCAATAACTGTATCATTTAGATTTGAGAAATTGAACTTTTTCAGCTGCTATTTTTCTTGAATGTCAACAAAATAAGTTTTTACTATTTGAATTGCTATGTTTTCAAGTAAACTCAGTTCTGTTGGTCTCCAAATACTTAGGGTTTAGTTTTTCTTATAACTAGTAATTATTTTGAAATGTTCCCTACCATACCAGAAAGGTATAATTCCTTTAAGACATTGAATATAAAGTCATTTTATTTGGTGGTAGTGGGGATGAGGAGCTGCAAGATAAAACAGACTCTAAGGTGTGTGGAACTAACCCAACAATTTACTAAGCTCTAACTGGAGAAACAAAGATAATGATTTGAAGTCCAGTTATGCAAGAGCAGTGAAGTCATATGTTAAGTCATAGCACTCAAAATTGAGTTCTGTGATACACACTCTTTTTTCTGGTAAGAGAGTGACTATTTTCATTTATTTTTGTTTTTATTTGAATTACAGATAGTTGCACTCTTTTTTTTTTTTTTTTTTAAAGATGTGATTACTTCCTAGCACAAACCTTTTTCTTTACAAGGGAGTAAGGGGAAATATTATTTTAAACCTAAATGAATCAAATTGATGTTATAATTGCCCATTTTGCTGCCCAGCCACTTCTGTCATACTCCAAACAATAAGAAATCTTCCAACAGAGGTTACCCTGCTAAAAACTAGTAAGATTTTTTTCAACATAGGGAGTTAATACATTTCCCTGTGGATTTTCACGGTTTCTTACAATTCCGGTGTTATTGTGAGAGACAAGGGGACATTTAAGAACCGGGTGTTGGAAAGAAAAAAAAAACAAGCTTCTGGCTCTTTTGTATCTTGAGATTTGTCATTAAAGCTGAGCAAGAGAGAGTGAGAAGAGTTGAGTCTACTATATGGGTCTATTTGGGTGAGATAAGACAGTCTGCAATGGCATTTCAGTCACAGGTAAGGCCCCGCTACTTCAGGAAGTGGCATTCTCCAGTCAACACCAAAAGCCATATCTAGCAGAGCCTAGCTACGGGTGGGTAGAGTAGAAAATACTCTGAAATCCAGGAGACTGACAGTTGGTATAGGAAATCTGTCTGTGGAAGCACAGACACAGCACCCATGGAGCTCGATATCCTTTTGCCAAAGATCATTTTGCAGAAAGCCAATTTATTAAAAGATCAATTTGTCAAATGACAATTTTATCAATTTTATCAAGTGCTCATACTAAGAAACAGTTCTCTTGAATATATTCAATTAATAAATTTTACTCTAGCTGTATTTTAAATAATGTTTAACTTACTAAATACTGAGGGTCATATGGGTCATTAACTTTTCTTCTGAGTATGTTCTTGAAGAATAGTTTCATAAGTAGAATATTCATACTTAACATTCAAGAAGAATATATTCTTGATCGTGTTTAAGTAAGACATATTCTTGAATATAGTCTCAATAAGAATATCTCCAAATTTATTTAATATATTCAAAAAGAATGTTCCTTAAAACAAAATGTTGATATATTGATAAATTTATTAAGTTCAGTGAATTAGCCATTCAGAAAATTGTTTCTTCAGGGAATTAAGTTTTGTCAAGTTGCTCTGTCTTCTACGTGAGCTGGAATTGAAAGATAGGATTAGGGCTGAAATACGAGTATCAAGATCTGGAAAGAGTAGAAAATGACTCTAGTTTAGATTATAGCAAGGGCAGCTCAGGACACAGTGCCCATGCCCTGTGTCTGGGACCAGCCTGCAGGAAAAGGGATACTATAATAAGCCTGGATGAATGGAGGCATTTATAGCCTACTAAAACCCAGATTGCTCTGAAAATAAATAGTGAGGCTGGATTTGCAGAAGATGAAATGAGTTGACCCAGCTGTGAGAGAGCAGGGGAAGGTAGAAGCTCAGAAAACAGGCATGGGGCTGAGAAATTCCACCGAGTAGCCCACATTTACACCATCTCAAACTGCACACTATCATCTCTGCTTTTTCTAACTCATGGGCTGTCCCAAGATAGGAGATAATGCAAATAAGACTTGGCTGAAGAACCTGCTTCTATACAGATTTCCTTCCCTGAAAGAAAGCAGTATTTTTAGTTCGTTTTGTTTCAGTCTGTGGCAGTGAATATGGAGCACAGTACTGGACACACTAAAGTGTGTTGCTTTAGTCGCTTGTCGATATTGTAATATGTGGCCTCTTGAAAACTCTTGTCAAGTCATTTGAGGCTTTCCTGTGACAAAGTTCTGATTTATTCTTTGTATGGTGTATTCTCTAGTACTTAGAACCCCATATTCCACAGGCATGTTTGAGAAACAGAGGTGCTACAGTTAGACTTTGACCTTTAAGGAGGAAATGAAGTTACCATGGCCTCTGTACTTAGAGTGCTGAAAATTCACAGGAGGTTTAGAAATTCTTGAAGATTAAAAAGCTCCAGGCACTTCCCTAAAGCCTTATGTGAGATTTTATTTCTTTTTAAAAAATTTATTTTATCTTTTTAACATTTATTTTTTAGAGAGACACAGAGAGAGACAGAGAGAGAGAGAGAGAGCAGAGAAGGGTCAGAGAGAGAAGGAGACACAGAATCTAAAGCAGGCTCCAGATTCTGAGCTGTCAGCATAGAGCTAGACGTGGTGGGGCTTGAACTCATAAACTGTAAGATCATTACCTGAGCCAAAGTCAGACATTTAACTGACTGAGGCATCCAGGCACCCCAGGTGAGTTTTTATTTCTATAAACTACACTTGAAAGAAGCAAAGTTATCAATCGGTATTACTAGTAAAAGTGTAGCCATTTTTCTCATGTAGAAACATTTCCAGGCTCTAATTATATAAAACAGTAACACCTCAAACATAAAAATAATTATTCAAAACCAAAATCTGTTTGGCCTCCTCAATACTGCCTCAAAGTGCATAGCTTTGTAGTAAATGTAGACAACTTCAATAAGAAATACCAACTGAGACCATTGCATAGTTGCTGTAGAAGCCCAAAAGTTGTGCTTACATAACTAGAATAGGGAAAATCCTACTACTCTGGAGAGGACTTTTTCAAGTGAGATCTAAGGACTATGCAACATATAAAAGAATTATAGACTATAGCATTTTAGGGCTGGAAAATACGTGAGGTTACCTAAGTTCCAATCTTAAGGTTTCCTCAAATGTCTCATTTTTCAGATGAGAAAACAAGGGCAAAGAGCCTGCCAAAGTCATGTAATCAGTCACAGAACCAGAGCCAGAATCCAAATTCTTCCCAGCAATAAGAAATCTATCCAAAGTTCTGGGCTTATGTGCCTTTATGTATGATTACTCTGGTCATGGTAGAGCTAATATAGGTCCATGGTTGGAATTGCATCATAAGGATGATGACTCTTTTGAGCTATAGAATAACTATGGAACTGTTATTAGTTCTTCTCATAAGCAGAAAAGGGTGATATATGAGCTATTACTGACTCTTTTTCACCTTCTCTCCTACTAACTTCTGTGAACTTCTCCTAAATGGACATGTAAATAGACTACAGTTTTGAATACATATTATTTGTTTTATGAGTGTTGTTGTGTACATGCTTGTGTTTTGAAAAATACTGTTTCTTTTTTTAATGTTTATTTTTGACAGAGAGAGAGACACACACACACAGAGTGCGAGTGGGGGAGGGTCAGAGAAAAAGAGAGAGACACACACACACAGAATCTGTAACAGGCTCCAGGCTCTGAGCTGTCAGCACAGAACCACATGAGGGACTTGAACCCATGAACCATGAGACCATGACCGGAGCCAAAGTCACTGATGCACCCTTGAAAAATACTGTTTCTTAAAGTCTAGAAGTGTGTAGTGCATATCTGAGCTATGGATTATGTAGGGGTCATTCTGTGTCTGGAGACTTGGTATTTAGATGTTACTTAGAGAAGTTATTTGCTGAAAAGAAACTTGCAGTATGTCTGCTATGTGGCAGGGAAAGGATGATGAATCTGAAGGTTATTTCACTTGGTTATTATACCCACTCCCTGGGAACCCTTTGGAGATGGAAAATCCAAAGTAGACGTTCATATTTTTCATACTGGTGCTGAGTAGTAAGAAGCTTAAAACTCAGAAGAGGAACTCTTACATAAGCAGGAAATTCTTTGTAAAATTTCAGTAAACCAGTCAGTGTCCTCTTTGTGAATTACTGCCCGGGCCTTTCACAGATAGTAGGGGGAGTGAGTAGGGCCAGAATAAAGGTAAAAGTGAGTTCTAGAATCTGACACTCTGGGTAGAATCTTGACTAGGCTGTTTATCAGCTGCATGATTTGGGGGATCTCCTGTTTTGTTTGTCTGTTTACCATCAAATCTATATGTAGATTCTTCTCTTAGGAACTGGGTGAGAGACAGGTATAAAACTAAAGACCTCTAGTACATCTCCAAGGCAATATCTGTCCCAAATTTCTGTAACTTTCTGACTCTGGTACAGATAAGCAGAATGACTAATGGCTCATAACAAATACTAGTTCATGAATATATATATACTTAATTAACAACAAACACCTCGTACTTGAAAGATGCTTCGTACTTTTAGCTTGTTTCACCTCAATACTTTGTTTTATGAGTATTTTTATCTCCCTTTTCAGTTGAGGGTATTTAGGGTCCAAAAGAGGTTGAAAATTACTTATGGATCAGAACCAGCAAGTGCCAGTTTTGAAGTACATGGCTCTAACTCCAGAGACCCACACTGCACCTTACACAAATACAAAGAGCTAGATGTCATTCCTGAAGACCCAAGAAATACCCATTTATCTTCGTTTGCAACATTATAGGCTCAGCATGACAAATTCCCATCAAAATGATTCACATCTAACCTCAAAGGAATACTCTACTGTGGGAAGAGGATGGTGCTGTCTCCTGGTGCAACTCCATAATCCTAGGAAACGGTTATTTGTATAGATGTTTTAAGACATTAGAGTTCCACAGTGGAGCCTACTGTGACTCTGACTACACAAGAAACCTTTTGTAGTGTAAACCAATTTCTTAAGGCAGTATGCATCATTCCTTACGAGAGATCACCTCTCACTCTTTGATTCCAAGTGGGGCTTGCCTTAGACTCTGCATTCTACATGGGCAAGGCAACCCTGTGAAAGATGTTGCTGAAAGAAACACAGGATTAGGGACAAAAAAGAAACATGGTCACTGTCAATTTAATTCTCATAAGGCTGACACTAAGATTTGGTTATTTTAAAAACATTAATTTATATATATTTTTTTGCAGAGGCATTTCCAATTAATAAAGTTGGGGATGTCTGAATAAGAGTCAATATCTTAAAAATATAATTATGTATTTCCCTCCTATTCATTTGGGATAAATTCAACTTTTCTCTCTTAGAAGAAGGAGTTGAAGTATATCTCTTTTTTCCTTTAAGAGAAATATCTAAGACAATCTCAGGACTATGCTAACCACATGTTAAGTTTTAATATGTGTAACTAATATATATAAACAATACCTATCACTGGAATTTTCAAAATTTTATACCAAAATGTAACATGGAAAGTTCCTGGACTTCCGGTGCCTCTGTGTGTTGGAATGTACTCTCTTCCTGTACCCCTTCTGCAGGGTGGACTATTATTCCTTTCAAGGCTCACAGTGAAAGTTGTGATGATTTCCACTTTTCCTTTGGCAGAATTAGCTGTGCCTGTAGCACTTTGGACAAGCTGCAGTAATCAATGTTTTGAAATATTGTTATTATCTGTACCCTTCTGCCCTTCCTGATCTCTAAATAATTTGAGAACCAGGGATCTATCGTATTGCCTTTTAATATTAGTACCTAAGCCCTGGATTCAATGAATGTTTGTTTGAGTCAATGATATAGGCACAGTCAGGGGTACCCTCACATCCTCCCCATACTACCTAAGGTTGAGATGCAGTGACCTGACATAAACTCAAACCTGACCGAACCCAAGCATAGGTCAGATCTCGCATCTCCTTTAATTTTAGTAGAGTAGGAGTCAGTGAGTCTAAATTATTTTCCTACTTCAATCATCTACTATTTCTGGATGTCTTATTAACCTTCAAAAAGCTGTGCCTTCTCCTACCTCATGGGATTAGTGGAAAATAAATAAGACCACATCTGAAGAACCAGGGTTTCTAATCGGAGAGTGCATTATTATCATCACATCAAGCAAGCTCTCCTGAGTGCTGAAAAATCTACCCTGAGAAGAAAAAAACAACCTGGAAACATTTTCATTCTGCCAGTACTGTTTTCTATTATTAAACAGTACACATCCTGTGAACCCCTATGGTATGACTCTAGAAAAAGAAAGCGAAGGATAAAACAAATGTGAAGAAAATAAGCCCAAAGACTATTTTTTTTTTTTGGAGGAGCACTGATTTTTATAACTTGCTTCAAAGTGTACAGAGATATTTAAAATAAATAATAATTTGTTGCCTACTTCGAGTTGGTTGGAGAAAAGCATACTGATATGTGAACCATACACAGTGTCTAATAAAATCCATTAAAAATACAACTTCTTTTCAGATTCTTTTGAAAAATCATATTTCAGTTAATAACTTATTTGGAAAATCTCAATGATTCTCTGGTGCCTTACATTTAGAGCACATTAAAGCACATTTACATTTAGTTTTTCTCATCTATTAAAATTAATTGTGGAAAATTTGTGAATTGCTGAGTAAAGAACAACATTCCAAAACCTATGTACTCTTATGAATTGTAATTTGTGGGAAATGTACCAATTTGGAATCTAATTTTCCTTTTGTTTTTCCTGAGTATATCGGGAGAATTTCAAACAACTTCTCTGTCTCTCTCCAGTTTTCTACTGCACTGCAAGTTCTTATTTCTGAATTTTCTGGTTTTCTAAATACTTGGGTCTCCAACTGTGTTTTTACCTGAGGACTCACTAAGGAATGACTGTCTGGCACCTTGGAAACAACATTCAGAAAACATAGCTATTGGCTCCTCCCAGCAAGGACTGTAGAGTTAACAGTAAGGAACAGGGTCAGGCCGGCCATTGTCTCTTACTTACCATCCCCTGACTCTTTCACTCAATTATATTAACCTGACCTTGACTCCAATCCATGTGACCTGGAGGTTGACTATACTAGCACAGAACTATATTATTCATGGCACAGACGGAGGGAGAGCAGAATTCTTCCTGATAAATTGACCACTGTCTGAAAAGGCAGGATAGAATCACTATTAAGCTAAATACTTTAAAAATATAAACATGTATTTAAATAAAATAATGGAACCATTTGTCTTTATCGGGGAACTACCTAGTGAGTGAGAGTGAGAGTGAGAGTGAACACAGGCAAGAAAATACAACATATGGTTTCCTCAGGATTCCAAGAAAAGGTAACCATTTTTAGAAAAATCTGGGAGAGAGTGGGTGAGCCCCAGATCATGTATTCATTTATTCACCATTATGGGGTACTAAGTTAACAGCTGGCACCATACCAGACTCATACCAGAGACACAAAGATTTAATCATAATCTAGTAAAGATGGAAAATACATAATTACAAAAACACATGATTAAAGACAGAGTAGAGAGAGGTATTTAAAAAGGCACAGAGGAAAGAAGAATCACCTATGGCAGGGGTAGAGTACATCCAGACCTGCTGAAGTCACCTGGGAAATGGTCCAACTCATTTTGAAAATGACCTTATCTCCCATGAGTCTTCCCTTCTAACAAGGAAACAGTAGGTCTACTGGGATAATCATATAGAAGAGCAAATGTTTTGTAGATGTTTTAGTGCAGACTAAAGCCTCCCAGGTTTGGCTTGGCACTAGTCTTGGATTGGGAATGGGTAAAAGAAATGTGAATCCTGAGTCTCTCTGATCTCTTCTTTATAATAACCTGATTTTGGCAGTAATGGATGCAAAGATAAAATGTGCATTTCAGCTATTTAAAGAAGCTTTAGAACAGCTCCCTCCAATAAAATGTTTTGCAATGGTAGAAATGTTCTATGATTTCAGATGCCAATGAAGCAGCCAGTGGACACAAGCCACTAGCCACATTTCGAGTGGATTAATTTTTAAATTTTATTTTATTTGAATTTAAATTTAAGTTTTGCCGTATGTAGGCTAGTGGCTACATTACTCTACAGTGCATCTTTATAGCATAGAAGACCTGATCTCTGAAAACCTAGACGGAATATCCAGTTTAGAACAACTAGGCTAACAAGTGTGAATTATTTTAAAATGCAATTGGAAGAATTGCAAACTTTCTAATTTTGGATACTATAAAGTTTAAGCTCAAATCTAAATGTTTTAAACATTCTAATTATATATTGGAATACATTGACTAGCATTAGCTAGTGAGCTGTCAGAAGCCTTGTGATAATTGTCTACTCCCCAATGATTAGATTCTGTCTGCAGATATCATTCAGACTGAATCCTCCCTTCTTGCTTTGTAAAAAGAGAAATTTCTTTCTTATAGATCCCAAGTCTGAAATTCAGATCAGCAATCTGTAATTCTTACTGTGGAAAACTATAATGAGGAAGAAATTTTAAAAATTATAATATTTTAGAAGGAAAAAGTGAGTGCTGGGATACACACCTGATAGGAAGCTAAGATGGGCCTAAAGATACTAAGTATTACTGAAGTAAATAATACTCTTAGGAACTGACTTATTCTTAGAATGTGAACAGAAAGGTAAGAAGATAGTTTTGGGGAAATATCCTTTAAATAAGGTTGTTTAGTAATTTATAGATCAAGACCAAAATCATCCATGCCTTAAAGGCCATATACTCTGTCAATTAAAGATGTTTCCTAAACCTTGATGTATAGAGCCAAAAAAACCCCAGATGTGGAAAAGTAGGAAATCATGTAAAAGTAATTTCTTGATAGGAAAACACAGCCAAATATGTATTTAATATTAAAAGCTGTATATTTCTTAACTATTTATAATTTCCCAGATTTCTTAGGCTCCGATAGGGGCAAGAACTATAAAAAATTATAAACATGCTAGTGTGTGTGTGTGTGTGTGTGTGTGTGTGTGTGTGTGTGTAGTTTTGAACCTAAATCTACATAGTACTGAAATGGTTAGAATTTTGTAAGTCTCACTGGAACATTTTATTACAAAGCAGATTTTTTCTTATTTTGCCCAGATGAGCTTCAACTTTAAATTAAATAAAAAATGTTCTTCATATCAATCCTCTTTAAAAAAATATTTATTTTGAGAGAGAGTATGGATGCATGTGTGCATGTGAGTGGGGGAGGGGCAGAGTCAGAGGGAGAGAGAGAATCCCAAGCAGGATCCATGCTGTCAGTGCAGAGCCCAACACAGGGTTACATCTCATAAACCATGAGATCATGACCTGAGCTGAAATCAAGAGTCCAAGAATCGGACACTTAACCAACTGAGCCACCCAGATGTCCTCAACCTCCATTTCTTATTTGGGAATCTTCATTTAGTGTGAGATCAATATAACTATTGCCATTTTATAAGTGAATTAACTTAGACACTAAGAAATAAAGTCAAGTGGCTAATGAATTGTCAAGGAATGGTATAGTACATATAGTATAGTATGTATATATATACTATATATATATTCTTTTGTGACTTTTACTATGATGGGATCCTTAAAAGAATTTCTGTCTATAATGAGTTGGTTTTAAAAGAATTTCTGTCTTAATGAGTTGATTTTATTATTTCTCTTCTGATTGAAAAGCTCCCTAAATCAAAAACTTATTGTAACTTAGTATAGAAAATATCCATCTAAACTGAACATTATATAATTTGATAGGATGTTATATGCAGATGGTTAAAATCTAAATTGTGTTTTAAGGTGAATAAAATATCATGATTTTATAAATTTCAAATAAAGCTTGATACTAATAAAATATTTTAGGAATATAAATTTTAAGGTCAGATTTTCATTATGTATGTAAGGACTTTGTAGGAGATAGAAATCCTTTCTTTATTCCCCTTGTCTTTTTAACCCTTTAAGTCTTCATTAATCATTTCCACCAGGCTGATGTAGGGAAGGAGACAGGTTAAAAAAAGAGAGAGGTTGAGTTTTTCTGCCAGCTCCTTATTACTTCAAAGAATATAGTTTTGTTTTTAGTTTCAACTAAACATTGAACCAGAAGATACAGCTCTGAGTTTTACACTTATAATACTAGCCATGTAACTTGGGTGTTTGTATCTTTCCTACTGTTCTGTATGTCCGTTGGGAATGGTGGGGAGAGGTAGAGAAGTAAGTGTTTATGATTCAGACATTGCATTTGAAATGGAAGCAAATTCAATCCCTATTGTTTGGGAAAGTTGAGAGCCAAGCTAGGAAGCCCACACACCTAAATCAATTCTGGGGTGAGGTGCCGGGTAAAGGACAGATTCATAAATGGGAAAACAGAGATTCTAAGAAGAGATAGAGTTAGAAACACTCATGCCAAGAGAGCAGTCTGGGAAGAAAGAATCCAGCACACAGCAGGCTTGGAGGGACTATGGCTCATGTGATCAGACACTGGGTGTCACTGCATGTGGTTTATGTTGAATGGAGTGTGCAGTGGTATACTGGAGCTGCCTTGGACTGACTCTAAAATGTCAGCAATCCTGAGAACTAGTTGTTAAAAGTAAATTATATAAACTTACAATAAACTTTATTAAAAAGAAAGATTACTAATACTCAAAATTCACCACTTCCAATTTATTTTATTACATTTTGTTATTATACATGCTCTTGAAATTGTTTGCTTCTGTTGTACGTATATAGGAAATACTATATAATGTGCTGCTGCACATTTCTTCCTAGTTCTGTATTCAATGATGTTATCAATGTTGTCCCATGCCACCATCCCATACTCCCATGATAGGAATATTTATATCATAGAAGTCAGCAATATCTAATCTAATATCTATAGATATTAGAATTAAAAGTATATCTTGCACATAGTCATTACATTGTGAAGAACACAGAAAATAGAAAAATGATTTAATAAAAGTCACATATCATTGACTACAACAGACAATATAGGTATTTGTTGTTTCAATTTCATCTTACACATAAATGTATGAGAGTTATAGCCAATGCTCATATTAGAACTATATCTGTCATTTGCAACTATTGGGGGCTATGTGGAATTTACAGTAAAGGATACTGTCTATTTTAATGTTATTCACACAGATGTTTTTAAAGCAACACAATCATCTAGTGTAATAAATATCACCTTTCTCCTTAGACTAGTATTGGACTCCTTTCTCATCATCCCGGATCCTATCTTGAACCCCAATTTCCCCTGGCACCTAACTCTCCATGTTGGACTCAAAATTCCCATAATTGTTTTCAGAGCTGTTGTCAGCTTTCCTCCTTCCAAAAGATATATGGTCCATTTGCCCAGGTAAGACTATTAGAAGTATTTGAAAGCATGGCCTGAAGGATCTCTATGGCACTATTAGTAAAACGTCCTTGTTCTTTGACACACTGAGTTCTTTTACTAGAGAGCAGGAAAATAATTCCATTACCAACACCTCAGTCACCTCCCCACTTCAGCTTGATAACATAGTTGCTTTCACTGACAACCATTCATTTTGGAACAAATATTATTCTAAACAAAACGATATGTAATACTCTTTGTTTTAATCATGGATTATAATGTATTTCACTATAGTAGTGACTGGTCCCTTATGGAATGTTGCTGATGGAACATGGGCTTTGGAAACAGGCAGACCAGAGTTCAGTGTTGCCTCTACCTCTGTACTCCTGTATCCTCATTATAATATAGGGAAATAATAAAACTGATGTTGTGAAGATTAGAAAAGATACTGTACATCAAATACTTATTTCAGTGTATAATACACCATAATAATAAATACCATAATAATAAACACCACAATAATAAATACCATATTGGGTGCATAATAAACACACCATATTTGATACTATTATTTCATTCATTCATTCATTCAGCAGCTATTCATTGAATTCACACTAGGTTTCAAGCATTATGCTTGGTGCTGATGATAGATGAAACAATTAAGAAAATGAATATCCACCCTGTCATCACAAAGTTAATTCCCAACACAAGAAAGTTAAATAAATGAGTATTAATAAGTAGAGGGTACAATATGAGTGTGTAACTGGAAACCTCAGAAAGGCTTCCCAAGGTATAAGATATTTAAATGGAGACCTGAAGTACAAGCGGGGTTTAGCCACATAAAATGGGAGAAAACACATCCAGGAAAGATCAGTCAGACTACAAAGCCTGAACACAGAAGGTGTTTCTAAATAAACAAAAATGAACAAGGGGACTTGTTTACATAGCGTGCAGCAGACCTCTTTCTTTACCCCGTCTTGCTCCACATTTTTAATCAACAGTTTGAATAAAAATATGAAAGGTGACTTATTAAATCTGTGTGTGATTCAAATTTTGGATTGATAGTGTAGAATTCAGATTTTAGAATCATCTCAAAGCATTTTTGATAGCACTAGAAAAGGCTACCAAAAGTCTTGGAAGAGTGGGCTAAGTGGAAGAGTGGGCTAAGAACAAGATGAAATTAAACAGAGAAAAGATATAATTGGGTACAAATAATAGACTACAAATGTACAAAATGGCTAAGTGGCAGCATGAGCAAAAAGGACATCAAGGTGTTAGCTGATATTAAATACACCAGCAGTGCAGTATGACTGTTAAATAAGTGAATGTGATCTTAAGATGCATTAAGAGAAGTACAGTTGACTCTTGAACAATATGGGTTTGAATCACACAGGTCTTACTTATATGCAGATTTTTAAAAATAAATATATTAACAGCACTGTAAATGTATTTTCTCTTCCTGAGGATTTTCTTAATAGCATTTTGCTTTCTCTAGCTTATTTTAAGAGAATAATATATAACACATACACAAAATTTGTGTTAATGTGCTGTTTATGTTATTGGTAGGGCTTCTGGTCCATAGTAGGCAGTTAGTTAAGTTTTTGGGCATTCAAAAGTTATACATGGATTTTCAATTCTGGGGGAGTTTAGCTTCCCTAATCCTTGCATTGTTCAAGGGTCATCTGTATAGGTCATCGTGTAAAGGAGGAAAGACAACTTGAATATTCTGTTTGATTCTGGATTTTGCATAAATAAAAGACTAAAGGTCCTGTAAGTGAATTTATAATAAGAAAGGTTGAAATAAGTAACAATATTTAGTTAGCATAATGAGAAAAGACAACACGAAAAGTTGGATAACCATGTTCCATTAGCTTAACAGCAAGTGGGAGAGGTAAGAGAATGGTTCTGGATGGTTCTGAGAGGCAGAAGCAAGACATGGTAAAAGGCCTAAGGCAATGGATGCTCATCAGAAATCATCTGGGCAAACTACTCATTTTTAACTGAATCTTTATTTTATTTTATTTTTTTATCTTTTTTATGTTTTTTTTTTATTTATTTCTAGGAGAGAGAGAGAGAGACAGCGTGAGCAGGGGAGGGTCAGTGAGAGAGGGAGTTACAGATTCTGAAACAGGCTCCAGGCTCTGAGCTGGCAGTCAGCACAGAGCCCGACGCGGGGCTCGAACCCACGAACCGCGAGATCATGACCTAAGCGAAAGTCGGACGCTTAACCGACTAAGCCACCCAGGCGCCCCTAACTGAATCTTTAAAACTGTGAAACGTAACACTCATTCAAGACAGCATTAAGAATAATGTTGCAGCATAAGAGAATATAATCACTCCCTAAGATGAGAAATAGAACATTTCCAGTACCACAAGGGACCACATGTGTACTTTCTTGCATATTTTCTTTCTAAAGACAAGCACTACTTAGACTTCTGTGGTAATTACCTTCTGGTTCTTCTTTACGGTTTTGCCATTTTGTATGTCCGTAAATCATTTAATTTAGTGGTTTCTGATTTTAAGTTTTATTAGATGTAGTCATAGGGTGTATTTGGATATGTTTCTTTCATATATTTGCATAATTCATTCACATTTTATAGCGCTTTAATTTTCTTTTTTTTTATTTTGTTGTTTTTTGATTAGGGGTTGAACTAGGTATTGAGGGCCTTGAAGCTTATATTACTTATCTTCTTCTTTAAGAAAAGGAATGCACAAATAAGATTTTTGTTAATTTTATAAAAACATATGTCCATATGAACATATTGCTAGAGCCCCTCCCAGCCTTGGAAGCGATCAGGCAAGTTTCTTTGGCTTAATGTAATATACACTTCTGCACGTGGTATTATGTTGTAAAAATATTCAACAATTTATTTACCCATTCTAACATTGATGGACTTTTGGTCTATTCCTAAATATCAAAGCTATTGCAAACAGAGCTTCCAGAAACATAAACATGTTTTAGGGTAGCACTGTCTTGTAGAACTGCAGTGATGGAAACGTCTTATATTTGTGTTGTCCAATACAGTAGCCACTAGCCATATTTGGTTATTAAGCTCTGGAACTGTGAATAGTGCAACTGAGAATTGAATTTTCAATAAAAAATTAAATAATGTAGATTTAAATAGATACATGTGACTAGAGGCTAGTATTAAACAGCGCAATTCTAGAATGTATGCGTGAGTGGAATTTCTGGGGCATGAGCCATGTATATTTACCTTTTGTAGATGCTGCCAGACTGTTTGTCATCAACCTTAGCATTGTCAGACTGTTTACTTTTGAGTATTTTTGTGGGTATGCAGTGGTGTCCCACTGCTATTTTAACTGAGATCCGAATTACTAATGATGTGGTTTACCTTTATATATGTGTGTGGTTATTTTCATTTCCTCTTATCTTAACTATGAGTTTAAATCTTTGGCCATATACAGTTGGGTTGTCTGTTAATTTCTTGGTGTTTTTTATATATTATATATTCTATATAAATTAATATTGAATAAATTATATATTCTATATTCTTTATAAATTAATATTCTAAATATTAAATATATTTAATTATAAATTACATATTGTAAAGTCTTTTGATGATGATATATTTTGCAAATATCTACACACAGAGAGTTTTTACAAGCATTGATACCCAAATCTTGCTGAAGACCAATTAAATCAGAATTTCTGTTGGTGGGATTGGGGTAGTTTTAAAATGTCTCCAGGTGATATTAACCTGCCTGTTGAGGGGAATGGATAGGATTTAGTATAAGAAATGATTTGCTAACTATCAAAATTATCTCTCTAAAGCAGTTTGAATAGTTGCATATGTGGACTATCTCTGGAATCAGATGGCCTGAGTTTACTCCCAGGCTCTGATAGACTTTTCTGTGCTTCAGTTTTTCCATCTGTTAAACTGGATAATAATGCCTACCAAATAGTCTTTGTGAATACTAAATAAGCAATTATATGTAAAGTGCTTAAAACTGTGTGTGACACATAACACGTGCTTGATAAGTATTAGTTATTATCACCATTGTCTCATTATCATCATAATCATCATCATCAAAGATTAAGTTACTTGGTTTATAAAGTAGTGAGAGCCAGTATCTTCTCTAATAAGAAGTCATCAGAAACCTTTCACTAAGATCAGGAATTAGGCAAGGATGCCCTGTCTCCTCCACTATTCAAAACTGTTCTAGAAGTATTGGCTAATACAATCAGATCAGAGAACTTAAAGAGAAGTATAAGAGGGGAGCCTGGGTGGCTTAGTTGGTTAAGTGTCTGACTTTGGTTCAGTTCATGATCTCGAGGTTTGTGGGTTTGAGCCCTGCATCAGAATCTGGTGTTGGGCTCTATGTTGACAGCTTGGAGCCTGGAGCCTGCTTCAGATTCTGTGTCTCCCTCTCTCTGCCCCTCCCCTGCTCATACTCTGTCTTTCTGTGTCTCTCAAAAATAAATAAGCAAAAAATTAAAAACATTTAAAAATGAGGTATAAGAATTGATAAAAACAAAAAACTATTTCTATTTGATAATATTATGACAGTGTATCTAGAAAACCTTAAATAATTAATGATAATCAATGATTTTCTTTAAACAATAAAATAATTTTATTTTATGAGGACATAATAGTAGAAGAACCTCATTTACAATGAAAACAAAGAAGATAGAGTACTTTGGAATAAACTTAACCAAAACATATAGCATTTGTAGGAAGAAAGCTTTAAAATCTTTCAGGAGAAAGATAACCAGAGTAGATTAGAAAAAGTAGAAAAACATCCCCTGTTCTTGGATAAGACAGCTAAATATTCTAAAGATGTCAGTTCTCTCAAACTAATTTATAAATTTAACACAGCCCTGATGAAGCTTTTTTATGGAGTTAGACAAGTTGAAAGTAAATTTGATATGAAAAAGTAAACATTCAAGAATAGCAAGAAAAATACTGGAAAAAAAAATACCGGTAGGGTGGGGGTGGGTGGGAATCAGCCCTACCAGACATAAAAACTTCCTATAATAGTCTCTCTAATTAAAACAGTGAGATACTAGTGCGTGAGTAGATAGTGAAATAGAATAGAAAGCCCAGAAATAGACCCAAGTAGGTATGGAAATATGATATAAGATAAGGATGGTATTTCAAAACACTTTGGTAATGATGGACTTTTAAACAAATTATGCTCTTTTTTTAAGGCAAGACTTTTTTTTCTTTAATTCTTTAAAATATTTATTTACTTTTGAGTGAGAGAGAGCACGAGTCGGGGAGAGGCAGAGGAGGAGACACGGAATCCTAAGCAAGCCAAGCAACCCGAGCTGTCAGCATAGAGCCCATTGTGGAGTTTGAACCCATGAACTGTGAGATCATGACCAGAGCTGAAGTCAGGTACTTAACTGATGGAGCCACCCAGGCGCACCCCAAATTATGCTTTTTAATAAATGACCTGACTTTGGCTCAGGTCATGATCTCACAGATCATGAGGTCGAGCCTCCCATGGCCTGCTTCGGATCCTCCTCTGTCCAACTTTCTGCCCCTCCCCCACTTGGTTACATGCTCTCTCTCTCAAAAATAAATAAATATTTTTTAAAAATAAATTATGGGTAACAATTTAGAAAAAAGACAAAATTGAGGTTCCTGAGTGGCTCAGTTGGTTAAACATCAACTCTGGATTTCAGCTCAGGTCATGATCTCAGGGTTTCTGGGATCAAGCCCTGCCTCAGGCTCTGCACTGACATGGAAGGCTCTACTTGGGGTTCTCTCTTCCTCTCTCTACCCTTCCCCACTCTTGTGCTCACTCTCTCTCTTTCTTTCAAAATAAATAAACACCTAAAAAAATACAAAAAGCAAAATTATGTTAATATCTTGACACCAAGTACAAAAATTTCTTTTTTTTAATGTTTTATTTATTTCTAGGAGAGAGAGAGAGAGAGAGAGAGACAACGTGAGCAGGGGAGAGTCAGAGAGAGAGGGTGTCACAGACTCTGAAACAGGCTCCAGGCTCTGAGCTGGCAGTCAGCACAGAGCCCGATGCGGGGCTCGAACCCACGAACCGCGAGATCATGACCTAAGCAAAAGTCGGACGCTTAACCGACTAAGCCACCCAGGCGCCCCTCAAACTAATTTATAATTACATAAATATGATTTAAAACTGAAATTGTCTCAGACTGGCAAAAATTATTTGTTTATTTTTAATTTAAAAAAAAATTTTAATGTTTCCAGTTTTTATTTAAATTCTAATTAGTTAACATATAGTGTAAAATTAATTTCAGGAGTAGAACTTAGTTATTTATTACTTACATATAACACCAGACTGGCAAAAATGTAAAAAGCATAATAATACATTAATACCAATATTATGAGGAAAAGAGTCATCTGTTATATATTACTGATGGGAGTGCAGACTGGTATGACACTTCTGGAAGAAAATTTGGCAATTCCTAAGAAAACTAAATTTTTGACCCCAAAATCCTAATTCTAGGAATTTATTTTGATGATACACCTCCAACGATATGATAATACATATGCATAATGTTTACTGCCATATTTTTAATTGCAAAATATAGGAAACATCATAAGGCCCAAATAAGAGTGATTGAATTAACTGTGGTTTATCCACACTATGGATAATTATGCAGCTATAAAAAATGAAATCTCTGTAAACTGGTATGGAGTAACTTCTATGATATATTGTTAAGTGAAAAAAGTAGAGTACAAAAGAGTTATATGTAAGGAAGAAGGAGATATAAGAAGGTATGCATCTATCTGCTTATTTGTACAAAAATAAATACAGTAGTTAAGCCAGAAACTATGAGACTGATTATTTACAGGGGATAGGTAAGTACAGGGTGAAAAGAATGGGGAAATGCAAATAGGGAAGAAGGAATGAGGGAGGAAAGCATATATTTTATGTAGTTGTGATTCTTGGAATCATGGTAATATTTTGCATACTCAACCATAAATAATCAAAATAAAAAATAAAGGGGGATGAACTCAAAATATAATATAAAATGAAAGGAATTAAAATGAAAATAACCTAAGTAAATGAGGAAGATTGTATTTTGACTATAAACTGTAAGATAAGAAGAAAAGAACTTTACACAACTATTATACTCTAGTCAATACTTTTCTTTCCCCACAAGAGTATAGGTGTGCAATTGCACTAATAAGTAAATACATTTCTGGAGAATGAAAGCCAATTTTCTCACTGTCATGAAAAAGAAGTAACAAATAAGAAAAGAGAAAGGCATAAATGAATCTATGGTATTTGATTGGACTTGGATGTATCAGTATAAACTCATGGTTTTAAAATGATTTATACAGAGAAACTGTTACAGAAATATCGATGTGTACATGAATAGACATATTTCCATTTCCTACATCTGTCCAATTATAGGCTCTAGAAGCAAGACACTCCAGCAGAAATGAACATATCTAGCACCCAGATATTGGTTTCTAAATACCATTTTCCAATAAAAGGAACCAGAACTCCTTGGAAAAATGCTCGATTCTAAAGGATGCATCAGGGATAATAAAAGATGAGGCTGGAATTTCTTGTGCTGCTAGAAAATAAGGAAGTGCTAAAAAAGATGAGGACAGAACGCTGGGCGGATATAGGCATCAACTTGAAAGAGCTTTCAATGTCCAAATATAGGACAACTGGAGTAGCAAAATGAAGAATAATAGTATGGCTGATAGCCTACAGATTAAAACAGAATATTTGAGCCCATACTGATATAAAGAAATAAGCAAATGAAGGAGAAGAAATAGCTTTTTCTTACAGGACAATTCCAATAATAAATATAGAAGGAATGATAGAAATAGAAAATTTACCTTCATATAATTGTTGCAGGCAAGATTCATCAATTAATGCTAAAATTATTGGGCAAAAGTATGACATGAAGCAGAATATTTGCATAGTCTCAAAATGTCTCCTCAGAAGATATATTTAAATTACAAAGAGAAAAATAGTAACTTTACATGGAGAAATCTGGACAGCATCACCTGTATGAAATTGCCATCACAAGACATATCAACATCGTGTACCTCTTGATCTGATGCACTGAGAAGAGCAAACATTACTTTGATAGTATTCTTGCTAAAAATGCATGACTTCAACGTAAGCAATGGAAAACATAACACAATTGAAGGACATTTAAGAAACAAAGCAACTGCCCAGTAGTTCACAAGTGTGAAAGTTGTATAAAACAAAGAAAGACTGAAGAACTGTAGATTGGAAGCTATATATTGGAAGAGACTGAGATGTCATAGCAACAGATGCAATATTGGATCTGGGATTAGATTCTGGACCAAAAAAGAGGCCATAAGCAGGACAACTGGCAAAATTAAATAAGGTCTATAAATTAGTTGTGAGTTTCCTGATAATTACATTACTGTCATGTAACATATTAACATTAGTGGAAGCTGGATGAAGAATTAGAATTCTCTGTACTATTCTGTACTATTTCTGAAGCTGTTTTGTAAGTCTAAGATTAGTTCACAATAAAAAGTTTAAAAAATGTAATGAATTTCCAGCCATTTGAGTTCAAGTGAGGGATAACCACTCAATAAGAGACTGTAGAAGAGATTTAAACCATACTCAAAGTTCCAGTACATAGCCTTTTAAGGTCTCCTTAAATCACGGGGCATTTTTAAGAATGTTAACAAAATTCTTAGCTTAAAGGTAAGTTATAAGATTCCACACAAGCTTGGATCCAATGATAATCCCCTTGAGTTTGTAGAAAGTGAACAGCAAAACAGCTCACTTTTACTTCATTTCAGCAAATGATACATGCTGTGAGGATTACAAAAATCTTATGAAATATTTGAATTAGTTTACAATGAAATCCCCTTAGCTTCAACTTTCAATACTTTGAATGCTTGAGAACAAATTTACATTCATGGATGAGTTTGCAGCCACACTGTAAATAGCCATTCTAAAGTGTTCCAGATAATCTCAAAAAGTGCTCAAACAATTTAAAGCAGATAGAAATTATACTCTTATGCAGAGAAAAGCAGATTCCAAAAGAGTACATGCAATGTGATCCTCTTTTTGTCAAAAGTACAAATATATGCATGGGAAAGAGCCTGAAGTTTTATGTAATAAAATATAAACAGTGGCTAACGTTGGGTGGTTGGAATTGGGTGGTTTTTTTCTTTGCTTATCAGCAATTTCTAAATTTTCTACAATAATTATATTACTTTACAATGATAAAACAATAAAAGTTATAAGCACTTTTAAAAAAAGAAAGCAGTAGGGGCGCCTGGGTGGCTTAGTCGGTTAAGCGTCCGACTTTCGCTTAGGTCATGATCTCGCAGTTTGTGGGTTCGAGCCCCGCGTTGGGCTCTGTGCTGACTGCCAGCTCAGAGCCTGGAGCCTGTTTCAGTCTGTGACTCCCTCTCTCTCTGACCCTCCCCTGCTCACGCTGTCTCTCTCTCTCTCTCTCTCTCTCTCCTAGAAATAAATAAAATTATTTTAAAACATTTTAAAAAAATAAAAAAGAAAGCAGTAGAGGTGCCTGAGTGGCTCAGGCGGTTGAGCTCAGGTCATGATCCCACAGTTGGTGGGTTTGAGCTCCATGTTGGGCTTTGCGCTGACTATGTGGAGCTTGCTTCAGATTCTCTTATCTTCCCGTCTCTCTGCCCCATCCCTCTCACTCTTTCTCTCTCAAAATAAATAAGCATTAAAAAAAGTTTTTGAAAAAGCAGTGTAGGGGCACCTGGGTGGCTCAGTCAGTTAAGGGTCCGACTTCGGCTCAGGTCATGATCTCACAGTTTGTGGGTTTGAGCCCTGCATCAAGCTCTGTGCTGACAGCCTGAAGCCTACTTTGGATTCTGTATCTCCCTCTCTCTCTGCCCATCCCCTGCTCACACTGTCTCTCTCTCTCTCTCAGAAATAAATAAAACATTAAAATTTTTTTTTAATTAAAAACAAAGTAGTGTAACAGGTTCTTAGGTCTCTAAACAGTGAGTAATGAACTAAACAGTGTAACATATGGATTTGGCTAAATATAAAATATCTATATTCCAGTTATTTGCACTAAGATGACTGTCTTGAGGCTACAAATAGGTGATAAATGAATTTTTCTCCTACAGTCACTTTAGTTAAAAATATTACAAATTACTCAGAGAACAGGTTTAAGCATTTACCAATATTAAATTAACAATGTCACAGGAAGCACTAATATTTTATGCCTGATTTAATTATTAAGAGTTTATTTTTAAAATGAAAAGAGGAGATGCAGTCTTTTTAGGGAGAAGTAAGAGATATGCATACAGGTAGCCCCCTCACCTATCCAGGCATCACTTTTTGTGGTTTCAGTTACCCATAGTCCATCGCGGTCTAGATGCAGATGATCTTGCTGATATATCATTAGAAGGTCAGTGGTAGCCTAATGCTACATCACAGTGCCTATCACTCACCTCACTTTATTCACCATGTAGCATTTTATCATCACATATCATCACATGAAGAAGGGTGAGTACAGTACAGTAAGATATTTTGAAATTGAGAGAGTGACCACATTCCCATAACTGTTATTACAGTATATTATTATAATTGTTCTATTTGTAGTTATTATTAATCCCTTACTGTGCTTAATTTATAAATTAAACTGAATTACAGGGATGTTTATGTAGGAAAAACATTGTATATGTAGGGTTCAGTGCTATTTACATTTCAGGTATCCCTAGGGGATCTTGAAACGTATCCCCCACAGATAAGGGGACAATACTGTATTGGAGTATTTCCTTCTAGTCTTATTTTACTTCATGAGTCATATATTAAATGGAAAGGATTAATTTTGCCCTGTTCCTAAAACTAGTATTTATTTTCCAGTGATTAGATGCTAATGTAGTACTTCTTAAATTTTCGTGTGCATTTGAACCAGTTGGGGGATTCTGATTCTGCAGGTCTGGGATGGGCTTCTATTTTGCACTGAGTCAGCTAGGGAATTGTCAGAAATGCAGAATCTTGGAGCCCATCTCAGATTTACTCAGTCACAGTCTACATTTAAAAAAATTATGTTTATTTTTAAGAGAGAGAGAGAGAGAGAAAGAGAGAGAGAGTGTGTGTGTATGTGTGAGCAGGGGAGGGTCAGAGAGAGAGGGAGACATAGAATCTGAAACAGGCTCCAGGCTCTGAGCTAGCTGTCTGCACAGAGCCTGATGCGGGGCTCGAACCCACGAACTGTGAAATCATGACCTGAGCCAAAGTCAGACACTTAACCAACCGAGCCACCCAGGTGCCCCTACAGTCTGCATTTTAACAAGACATCCATTTGACTTATTTTTACATTAAAGTATGAAAAACTCATATATGGGATTTAAGAAACACAACAGATGAACATCGGGGAAGGGAAAGAGAAGTAAGATAAAAACAGAGAGGGAGGCAAATCATAGGAAACTCGTAAATACAGAGAACAAACTGAAGGTTGCTGGAGGGGAGGTGGGTAGGAGGATGGGTTAAGTGGATGGCACTTTTCAGTAGCACTGGGTGTCATATGTAAGAGATGACTCACTGGGTTCTACTCCTGAATCCCAGACTACGCTGTATGTTAACTAAGTTGAATTTAAATTTAAAAAGTAAGAAGCTCTAATTTAAAAGAACCCCAGATAATCTAGTTTGACTTCCAGTTTCCACAGCTTTTTATGAAAATTATATAAAGAAACAATAATATTTAAAAGTTATAGAAACCATTGTTGCCCCTTCACTGTCAGCAAACACAACTTGGGTTTGTAAAACTATTTTTAGATAGTTGAAACATTTCTCTTACAATGAGAATAATTTTTTTTTGATGCTCATATGACTTTAGTTATTGTTTGTTTATACATCCTTCTGCTAAATGATTTGTGTAGCTCATTCAAATGTAATCCCTTCCCCCTGCTTGGTCTCTCATTTGAGAAGAATTGTTTCAGAATCTGTTTCTCTATATTCTACTGGCTTAGTGGAGGACGTTTCACCTTTCAGATGTTATAATGCTAGGATTATAAGAGGGATTAAGTGATATAGTTACAGCATATCTTTGTTTCTGATTGATCATAAAAAACAAATGAGTTTCTACAGCTTTAAGACAACACATTAAAAGAAAACGGAATTCATTGATGAGCTTTGTATTAAAAGAGAAAATTAGAGTGAACACCCACAAGCCACTAAATTATTTTATAAGTCCAATTTTCTTTATTCATAGATGACAAAACTCTTAGGTTCTGAAAAATCATTATTTCTTTTGAAAAACAGTCACACCGTGGCTACCATATTAAAACTTTGTAACCGAAGAGCTCTGACATTTCCAGTTTTTCTGAACATTTTAACATTGAACTTAGGTAGGATTCTACCTACTAGGGACCCAAAAAGAAGTGGTTATGTGGTAAGCTTAACACTGAATTTCAGTCTTACAAGCACTTTCAACTCTAATAAATTTTATTGGATCACATTTAAACCTACTGAAGGCATTCTACTACCATCTTCTTTACACCTTAATATTGATCTGATGCTTTCACTCCTGCCAGGATTTCAGACAGAATACACTGAGAATTTGTTTACTAACATAAAATCTAACAAAAAATTAAGCAACATGTATTGTCAAAATAAAGTAGGGCCTACTAAATATATTTTAAATCAAACTGCAAGTTGTTTTTTTTTTTTAAACATGAGAATAAATACACACTATTTAATGTAGAACCATGAAGTATGAACTGATAGGGGCGCCTGGGTGGCTCAGTCGGTTGAGCATCTGACTTCGGCTCAGGTCATGATCTCACTGTGGGTTTGAGCCCTGCATCAGGCTCTGTGCTCACAGCTAGCTCAGAGCCTGGAGCCTGTTTCAGATTCTGTGTCTCCCTCTCTCTCTGACCTCCCCTCCTCGCGCTCTCTCTCTCTCTCTCGGAAATAAATAAAACATTTAAAAAATTAAAAAAATATATGAACTGACAGATTCAGCCTAAAAATTTGAAAGTATAACCACAGAAAATCAGAAGAGAGAGTGTTTTTATAGAATTATTGCAGTGTCTACTGTAGCTTAATGTATCACTTTAAGATACATAAGTTAACGTCGCTTTCAGAGCAAAGAAGGTACTTGGAAGAAAAGGATAAAATGAAGTGCTTTCAAAGTCACCATTTACTCCCGTGAAATGTCTGCAGTGAAGAATAGGTTAAGAGTTAAAACCTGTCTTTGGTAATGGAAGTGTTTTCATAAGCATTTCTTCCCTAAATGTATTTTGGTTACATGTTAACGTTAAACTTCAGAGGCAAATTTTCTAAAAGGCAAGGCCTATCAATAACATCACCTATAATCCAAGGATTTCTTACTGTTGTTTGAAAATTTATGATAGTATTTCATTTAATTTCAATTCGTCTCTGAAAATATAAATTTTATCTTTCCTTAGTGTTCCCTTATTTTTATCACTGATCATTTTTTCCACAACCATCATTTTAGATCAGTTTTTTTTTTTAACTTCTTGCTCTTCACAGATGTTAAAATATTAATACTTAAGCAAAGCCTTGCAGTTGAAAGGTATTGATTGGTATTTGATCTGGACTGATCCAAGTTTTGTGCTTTCTATATATCATTTTGTTTTTTTGATTTATAGAGGCTTGTGGATAAGTTGTGTTTCATTATTCGCATAGGACAATATATTATGTGTAAACAGTGTCTGATCCTTTCATAAGTTTCTAGGGTAATTTATTATACTCTCCCGACTATAGTCAAGACTTTTTAATGAGGGCTGTAAGTTGTGATACTTTAGATAATTCCCAATGTTTTGACAAAATACATAAGAAAATGGAGTCATTTAAAGTAATGTTGAGTAGGGAAAAAACAAGTCCTAGAAGATTAGGGACAGTATGACAGCATCTTTAGAAAGCTCAAAATAAGCAAAACTGATAATAATATCTTGTGTTAGAAATTCACTCGTGATAAAATAATAAAAAAATCATGAGCAAGATTCAAGACAGCTGTAACTCCTCAGGGGTAAACATGCGGATGGGATAAAGGAGTAGCACACCACGGTATTTGTGTTATTGGAATGCAAACACACACACACACATACACACACACACGTGCACAAACACTTCATCATAATATTACTTAATAATTTTTAAGTGCAAGAAAACCAAGAGCTTTAGATTATTCAGGAACAAATTGATGATGAAACTGTAGGGATTTTCCTCTTAGCTGGAGTACCATTTTGTTCTAAAAATACTGAACGTTGTGTCACTGTGTCCTGTCAATAATATACTCTTTGCTGTTATTTTTAATTTGTGGCAAATATTTAGTGATTTTTTGAAATACTTAATTACTAAATAATATGAATAATTATTTTCATATTATTTTTGTATATTTTGTTATATAACTTACTTTTTAAACTGATTTAGAATAAGAATAGTAGTTTTATTTAGCACTGAGAATCAAGGAAATCTCAGATTATTCTATCCACATTCATCATATTTGGTGTTGTATGGTCACATTTTGATCAATGAATGCACTATTCCTACACATATTTTTGGAATTATGTTTTTCTTTTGACAAGTAGACTTTGATTCCCATTAAATTCTTGTAGAAAAGGCTCTTCTTCCCAGTAAATCAGTAGTGTGGGAAGCATAGGCAACATTAATTACCAGATATGAGAGTTTAGAATAAAGAACAATCTCATATAATATTACACTGCAGTTCCAATAAAATAAGAAGTATCCCTCATCATTCTAGGCAGGCTAGAACCTAGGAGAAAAAGGAATGAAATTAAGGTGCAAATTCTTTCAGTTTTATAAAATATCATAAACACATTCTTCTGTCCTTAACAGGATGGAACATTTAGCAGAGTTTGCAAAGGCTCACCTGGCTATATTCTGGAATAGATCCTTTTTTCCCTACTGGGTACTAGAGAGACTAGTTCTAGTAAGAAGAATAAGCAGGCTGTCCAGCATGGTTACAGCAGGACTACCCTCCTCACCACTAGCTGTGTAAGTATTTACCTTTATGTAAAAAAGAAAACCGACGTTGGCACTTTTTGGGTGGGAGAGGGAAAAGAACGTACAGGTTAACTAATTTAAAAAAAGTTCTGAGAATCTAGTCTGAATTTAGACAGATTACTTGAGGTTAAACTAGAAAGCTCTACCCTTCTCAAAAAGCCTGTTTAGCTCTGTCAGTCCCATCACATAGAGATTTTGAATCAAATGTATACCTTAAAAATGTTTTTAATCTTTCAAAAGAATACCTTGACATAAAATTTAATGTTATGAAAATTAGGGGCGCCTGGGTGGCTCAGTCGGTTAACCATCTGACTTCAGCTCAGGGCATGATCTCATGGTTCCTGGGTTCGAGCCCCGCGTCGGGCTGTGCTGACAGCCAGCTCAGAGCCTGAAGCCTGTTTCGGATTCTGTGTCTCCCTTTCTCTCTGACCCTCTCTTGCTCACACTGTGTCTCTCTCAGAAATAAATAAAAAACATTAAAAAAAAGAAAATTAATAAAAGCAAATGGAATTAAATAAAATTAGCAACTGATCTTTTTTTTTTCATGCCTATCATATTTGGACTCACTTTTTATTTCACAGAAAGAACAACCTTTACTGTACCTGACGAGGGGTTCTTTCTGATTTGCTCCTACACCATTCCCAGTCTGAAAGGTCTGGTTTCTGACTCTCCTCATGAGAAAGTCTTCTTTCTGGCCCTTCCAAAAAGGCAGTTTCTTCATAGTTAGTATCACCTCCTGTTTCTTCAGAAAGCAGTGGGTCAACACCCTTTCCACTGTGGCAATCCTGTTTAGCCTCCATAATATCAGTATTTGTGCATTTGTTTATCCCTTTTAGGATAGAACTCTCTCGAGAGGGTGTGGTGCTGATTTCCACTTTGATGGCATTAAAGATACTATGAGTGTCTCTCTGAGAGTCTTTGGTAGTTTTGCATTCAGAATTCATGAGATTGTGATAAGATGTAGCATTTTCATCATCGTCATAGCAATCTTCATGTGCTATTTTATAAATTCCATAACTCCTTTGGAATGACAGATTGAATTCAAAGCCTCTCCTCTTGGCTAAGTAAAAACAAAAACAAAGTTCCATGTTTAAGCAGGTGAGTATAAACAGTAATTGGATATACATAGGGAATTAAAATAGGAAAGTGCATTCAAATTGATTACTATGATTTTAAGAACTATCTTCATTTCCTGTCAATTATGTATGCAAAGAAATTATACCTTATAAATTCAAGGTGTCTTATCACTCTGGGCCTAACTTTTCTCACTTGTACAATGAGGGGCTGGTTTAAAGTACATACAATTCCAGGAACCCTGCAGTCTTTAAAGCAGTTTAATAAACAAAAATTTAGCCATAAATTTGAAAACTCTCACATATATGCAGTTTTAGTTTTAGCTTTTTCAATCTATCAATTATCCATCCATTTATTTATATTGAGATAGAAGATATTATTTCTGAATTGTATTTTGCTAGAAATTATTAAGGCCTTAATATTTCATGAGCTATTCATCTGACAATATCACGAACAGATATGGCTGCATTAAATATTTTGATATATTCCGTTCCTGACATTTATAAGTTTATAAATGCGTACGTTAAAAATCAGAAAATGCTGCATTAGTTTTTAAACTTTTTAAATTAACATATATATTCCTGATATAAATAAATTTGGAATGAATTATAAAAAATAGTGAATTGATTTATACTTTTGTGATCTAAAGCACTTTGCAGCACTTTCTACACCTGGTTAATTACAAAATGAATTTAGTAGGAATGCATAAAAGTTTAGGGTTTAAACCAAGAGAAATGTAATAGTATCCTAATATAGTACTACTGGTTCGTGGATATGGTACAGAGTCTTAGTAGAATAATAAGTGAGAATGTGACTGGAAGTGATACTGTTTTTATCTGTGAATGTTATTAAATACTACATCATTACTTTATATATTAAGAATGAAGTTACATCAGGTTAGTAGACAAAATGCAATGCAATGTTTTGGTATTCATCTTTCAAAAGATGGCTCATTTCAAAGTATTTCTTCTACTTCGATGGTTCTGTATCATATACCAGGCATTTAGCTATCCTTGGTGGGAAAGTCTATGAAAAGTAATAAAATTTCTATGAGAACAACAGATAAAATATGATTCATCTTACAATATATCCTAGTGCCATTCATATGCTGATTCTATTACTAAAAATTTTCCCAGAACTGAAGATTTACAAAGCTATTCTGCTGACTGAAAGTAGAATTTATAGGTATCATTCATTATTTGAGACAAAACATTCATTGTTTGAGCCAGAACACAAACAAGAATTTCTAGCCAAAGAAAATAGGAAAGTAGAAACATATATTAATATTTTATGCCCTGTGTTATGTATTGTCCTACTTACTTTTTCTAGTAATATAGTCCAGTGAAATTAAATTAGGATTTTTAACTTAGTTCAACAGTGTGAAAGCTGAAGGAACTGAAAGGATATTTTAATTATTGATGGGTTTCCGTTTTCTCTCAAAAAAGATACAAAGTGACAAATTGTGAATTCCAGGACAGTAAGCAAACAAAAACTCATAAATCCCAATTTTCTCATATAACACAATAAAACTAATGTCTGTGGCTATGTATGTGATTAGCTGTCTATTATAATTATGAAATACGTAGAGTAAAAATGAGTAATGTTTTTGAAGGAGTGTGCAGACTGTCAGTGCAGAATCTGCCTGCATGTCATGAAGTGCAAGAGGCAATCTGAAGTAGGCTAGAAAAAGGAAGTGTGATTGTGATCCACACCATGGAGAAACAGAACTCCAGGGCTAAGTTATGCACATAGGTCATGTCATTTAGACAGCAACAACACTACATAGTAAAAGGCTTATGGGTCCTATTTTACACTTGAAAAAACTGAGGCTGATAGAGGAACCCTACCTAAGATTAGTTACCTGGTAAAGAATTTTGAATTTAAAGCCAGATGATTCCAGAATTCGAATTACTAACCTTTATGTGAAATTGCCTTTACTGTTAATTAGACCCATGAGAGACCTAAAGGTAAATTCTGACTGTGGAGGTAATAAATGTAGATAATAGGTTATAACAATATCACAGTTGACAACATTTGACATAATAATAATAACAGAAACTTAAAGACCGTCAGAATATAGTCAGGATCTTTTGAAGTCTATGCTGTCTATACTTACAAAAATAAAATAAATATAATGCTGTATTTGTTCTGAAAAGCTAAGCCCTGGATGAAATATGAGTTAGCATTAGTCTTTTTCCTTTAATCACATCTTGCTAATTGCAATTTCAAATATTAGTTAATTATATCAGCTTATAAGATTAATAACTCTCCAGAGTAATGTGGCACTTAGTAGATATTTTGATTTTCCTTACAATAAAAGTTGGAAATTTGACTTTATAGAAAACATTTTCTTTTAACTGTTTATTTAATTAAAAAAGAATGCATCATCTCATGCAAAGAAAATGAGTCTGAAAGCCATATCCAGCCCATATGTCTGCCACCTGAGATCTCTGTGTTAAAAATCATTTTTTTTTTTAAACACTCTTGTTTTGAGACACTAGTAATACAAGTTAATGTTGGAAAAAGGAGAGAATTGTTAATCTGCAAATTATTTCCCATTACTGACATTCATTTTTTGAATGCATGTCTCTTCATTCCCATTCACTAAAGCTGAAATAGAGAATGATATTTACATCTGCAAAATGAATTTATGGTAAATATGAGTTAGGAAGCGTCCTTGCTTCTGGAGTTCACTGATGAAGAATGTAAAAAGGGAAATCTTGGTTTGTTAAGAGAAAGAGCCTAAATGTAAAACTAGAGCCATACTCCCCAAGTATCAAGTCACTTGATTAGGCACTTGCCTACCTGAGAAAGAGTATCTTTGGGGTTTGAAAATTCTGTTCTGTGTCATCCTAGCAACAGTAAAATATATGATGGGTTCTCAGACAATGAAACTATATCATTCTTGCTCCCAGAGTTTCCCTACAGCAGAATGTGGGATCATAAAAGAGAATGGAGCCATTTGGACTACAAGCATTTGAAGCTAATGTTTCTCAGAATGTTTGATTTTTGAAGTCATGCCTCTTTTTATAAGCCTACATATTTCAGGGAACTTTTTTCCCTGGAATTTTAAATATAAAGAAAAGTGATGGTAATTTTAGAGGGAAAATATTATTTTGATCTTGAAAAGTGTGGTTTTAATTTCCAGTGTGAGATATTAATGTGATTGTTGATTCTTCCAGCCTGCGATAGGCTCTTCTATCCTGTGCAGTACAAGAGAGAATACTTCCTAGACCACTTGCAGCGATAGGTCTGTTGCATTGCTGTGTTTTCAGCTCTGATATGGGTGTCCTTTACTTCTTAAAGATTACTGCCCTACATCATTTTACTAAGACTTTTTATTTTCTCTGTCATTCGACTCATTATCTCTGTCATAACTTTAACTACTATAAAACAATGCTGGTTCACTAATTTAGTGGAAAAATGTTAACATTTGATATACTGTTAGAACTTCCAGTCTTATGAATGAATATTATATATGTTCTATGTGGCTCAAAGTATTTATTATTAATTTTGTGTGTCACTGTTGCTCTGGATATTAATCTCTAGAAGCATATAATTGTTATATAAGTTTCCATGGTTATTTTGTTTTAAAGACATAGATAAATTTAGCATCTATTAACAATAAAACTTTATGGCATCCTTAAAACTAAAGAAATCCTCTTGTCATTTGAAAAATATCTAGACACAATAAACTATGAAAGAAAAAAAAAGAAAAATATCTAGACATATTAAATTCTAAAATGTCATCAATACAGGGAAAGTGACCAGTTCATGATTAATTAATGTATATAAAACAACACTGTTGTAGAATTGATTGCAGAATATATTTTAATATTCTCCACTTTCTATACCTCTGAAATAGTCTGAGATGAACTATTTTTATTTACTTTTTTTTTTTCCATTAAAGAGTAATCTACTTGCTTGTTCTGAGCAAAGGACAAGTAATGGAACAGTTAATTCAGCATACACTAACACCTTTTTAAGATTTATTAAGTGAAAAAAAAGATTTATTAAATGGTAGAACATGCTATCTTTTGTCTGGAAAGACAAACCAATACCCTTTTTCTTCCTGACAGAGTCAAAATATGAAGGTCATTCCTCAACTTTTCCTGTCTCAGTATGGGAACAATTATACTCTAGTGAGTTTCGTAATTGACCCCACTCCCATTCTAGGTATACTTTTTAGAGCATAGTTTTTTGTGATTATTGTTATTTGTTTGTTTAGTGTAACTAGCATGGCTATATTCATACAGGAACATACACAGACAAACTCTGCCACATTTGTCCCTTCTTGACCTGAGAGTCTTTGGTTTTCTGAAGGCAGAGGCATATGCTTCAAATTTGTGGGTTTTTTTAAAAAATATTTTATTTTTAAGTAATCTCTACACCCCATGTGGGGCTCAAACTCAAAACCTTGATTTCAAGCGTCACATGTTCTACTGACTGAACCAGATAGGAGCCCCTTAAATTTTGTTTTTTGAACTGTTTTCAGGCACTCTACTCTAAAAACTTCTCAAAATGCTGTGAGAATACAAAAAGCAAAATAATAAAAATACTTTTCTTTACTGCTCCATTAGATAATAAAGGGATTACAATATTATGTGTTTTTAACTCTTCAAAGAATTGATCTCTTTTCAGATACAGGTTTCTTATATATAGACTTAGGAAGGGAATTTGTTTTCTACTCTGGGCTTAGAACTACAGTGGATATAACATCTAAGGGCCTTTTTGATCTCATGCTGTGTTGAATGAATTGTGTCTCTCCCTTTCTTCCCTAAAATAATTATTCAATGTACAAACACTTCACAGAGTCGTTTTAAACCTGCCCCCTTCAAAACTTATCCCAACACTCTGCTAAGAATTGTTTCACATAATTTCTTCCCTTTATTTACATTTGTCCTTGGATTCGTTATTCCCTACTCAGGCAACTTTTCAAAAGACCACTTTTCTGTGTTTGACTGTATGCTGATTCCTCCCAACCTCCACACTGTCAGGGACTTACTTTTTCCGCCATCAGATCCTACTGTATATGCGTTCTGCTTACAGTTGATGATGCAGCCGCAGGGCAAGTGGGTCCAGCGTTTGGACAAGACAAACACTGGGGTTACAGTGGTGGCCAGCAGGGTTAGTAGAAAGCTGAGTGTCTCGAAGGGAGGGTTCTGAAACCCTGCCACGTGCTGGACCATCATTTGGATCTGCAAAGGCAAAGAGCTTCAGACTTATCCCGGGATACAGTTTTCCAGTTTGCCAGGCTTATCCCAGCATACAGTTTTCCAGTTTGCCAGGCCTTTCTCCCAGGCATGCTGCCCCAGCACCCTTCTCCAGACTCCTTTCCTGTCTGAGAGTCAGAAGCTCAGTTTTGGTGATTGACCACTGGGATCTCTTGGGATGAAGCTCCATGATTTAGACCACAGAGTAGTGGTTTCCACTCCTGAGTGCCTGGTCTGTACCCCCTCCACCTCAAGTCTCCTCCAGGGAAGCACAGTTTTCAATGCTGGGGATGCTGCTGGGAAAGTAGGCAGGCATCCTGAAAACCTGCACCGGGTACTCCAGATGCCCTTTGTCACATATCTGGACCCTCACGGACCCCCCCCCCCCCCCCCACTGCTTGTCATAGCAGGACACCACCTTCTCAGGTCAAAACTGGGCTCCCTCCTGAAGGCTTGAACAAAAGCCTGTTTGGTCCCCTCTCTTCCCTCTCTCCTTCTCATGGCAACTCTCCAATCTCCCTGCTGAGGATGGGCGGTGTCTTTACTAGGGAGAAAAGGAGTGGAGAGAAAGGGATGACAGAGAGTTGGCTGGAGAGAAAACCCTTTTACTACCTCCCTTCTTTTCTGAATATTCCCAGATATTGCTACAAGAGAAGAGAACACCACCCTTGGCCACGTTAGATCTAGGAAAACTGTCTCCAGCGCCCAGAAGTGCTCTCTGTTCTCCTCTCCAATTTTGAAAGGAGAAGCACTTAGTAGAAAGGGCTTTAAAGCCAACAAGCTCTACCGGTAAGCTGCCTTCCTCCAAGTGCGTGCCTAAACGGAGCAAGATACATACATTTGGAGGCAGACTTAACGGCGCGTCTCTTGGGGACTCTCCCAACCAGGGATGCTATTCCCAATACGCACTCACACCGTCCGTCCGGTACACACACCCGCGCACTTGAGCTACTGCGCTTTTACCATCATGGGCAGCCAAAGGATGACTTTTGTCAGCGCTAGGATCAAAGAGAAGCGCTTCTGCGCTACGCTCACGGTGAAGCTCCTGGTGCCATAGAGAGTCCCCCGGTTCTCACGCCTGCAGGCTCCAACCACAGCGGCAGCCTCGTGTCCCGGCCCCTGCCCAGGCTGTGCCCTCGCTGGTGGACCCGGTCCAAACACAGTGTCGGAGCTGGGGGAGCACCCCCCAGAACAGCGCAGCGCAGGGCCCGGAGCGTCATCTGGAGACGAGGAAAGCACTCTCCCCCGACTTGGAGGGGTCCCAGGAGTGGAAGCTCCGCGGGAAATCTCCTGGTAGTTGGCATGGAGCCTCGGCGGCTCCTCCGAACACAACAACTGGTGAGTGAGCGGGACCGAGAGGCCGGCGAGGAGTCCGAAGGCCGAAGTGTATACAGCGAAGAGCAGCAGCACGTAGGAGCTGGAGCAGTCGGCTAGACAGCCCCAAGGCGTGCGCACGAAGGTGCCCCAGCCGCACAGCGGGAGCGCGGAGAGCAGCAGGCTGGCTGCCCACACGGTCAGCACCGCTCCGAGCACCTGGCCGGATCTTCTGGAGGCCGCCTGGCTCCCCACAGCCCTGTGCATCGAGTAAAAGTTGTAGGAAACTAGGAGAGTCGCCTTCAAGTTGCTCGAGAGGCCCTGGCATAAATATAGTAAGGCAGAGGTGGTGCACAGAGCCTGGAAGTAATCAGGGACCTCGTTTGGCCACTGCAAAAACATGAAGATGGTCACCGACAGGACACTCATGAGGTCATCCCCAGACCAGGAAGCCACAAGCATGGACACAACGGTTCTGTTGTGCGTTTTCAGCAGGGAAACTAGTGAATAAATGCTGCCTGCCAGGGCTGCAAGAGTCATTAAGCATGTCAGGCAAAAAAGATAGATATTCAGAGTTCCTGGCAGATTTAAAAGATCCGTCGAATTATGATTTTCTTTCCACAGGGTAGAGTCATTTGTTGATAAGTTACTGGAAAATCCAGACATTGTCTTTGGTCAATATTTAATTTCCGTTTCAGTGAGTCTGTAAATATTCTCAAAATAAAGCATGATTGCTAGTTGCAAATCAGATCGCATTTTCTCCTACCAAGTTTCCCTCTAGAAGTTCCCCGTCAGTCCAGCAGAAAATGATCAGGCATGTCTCCTTTAGATCTGACTCAACCCATATTTAAAAATTGAGTTCCACTTAAAAGCTTCAGTAAAAAAAACCAACTTTTCAACATTCCAATTAAAAACAAACAAACCCAAAACTTCCTCCTGAAACCATCAAGTTTCTGTAATAAAAGCAAGAAGCTTCTCAGGTAGATTGAAAAACAATGATGTCTGGCTCCTTTTGCGTCCTTCTTAGGGAGTAAAAGCAGCTTGTAGCTTGACGGAATCAAACTCTATTCACTTTTTAAGAGCAGTAAAGCGATGCATTTGGTTCCAGAGCTGCATTCAAAGGCAGAGAGATTTTCAGGTAGGTGTCAGCTTTGCAGGTTCAGAGAGAGCCATACGCAAAACGGGGAGAGGGGAGGAGAGAGAGGGAAAGAGAGAGAGACAGGAGGGAAATAAGAGACAGACACTGAGCACAGCTCCCCGTCGAACCGCTGTGTTCTTCAATCAGCCTGTGATCCTCAGAGCTGCAGGAAGGAGGAGTCAACTCCAAGCAGGAGAGAAGCAGGAACAAAAGGGAGGGGAGTTCAGTGTATGAGCAAAATGATGTACATCTTCTTAGCCTGCCTCATTCAAAACAAGAAACGGTGTCCTTGCTAAGCTTTCATTTCTGGTTCTGACATATAAAACTAGCCAAAACACTTGCTCAGACTTGATATGAATGGCAAATATCATCTTTGAGAGGTCTACGCTACTCCACTAAAGGATTGCTTTTATTCTTATCTAGACCTCTCATACATAATGCTTTTAGAGAAAGAATAGTTTCAATGCCATTTTAAAAGAATAGGATGTACCAGCTTTGCTTTTAAAATATAAACTGTGCTTAATAATAAGAATGTCGTTATGGTTTTCATCACACTAAACAAAATTTTGCAGAATCTTTGGGCTTTAGGCATGAAACTGTTTTCTCTCAATGTCATCCAGTATGCAAGCTGCCATTCAAATAAATAATGTTCTCTACATTGTTAAAGTCAAATGATATTATATAGGGTCTAAAAGGAGATTACCCCCACGAAAGCATTTTTAACTGGTGTATTGAAGGTGTTGCATACAATAATTGCATCTCTGAACTCATTTAAAAAATCGTCAGCTTTGCAGGATGAGTGGCTTAGCAAAGAAGTAACTGGCAACAGTAGTTCTGTCACGAGAGTCGAGTCCTTAAGCCTGACGACTGAAACAAGGCCAGACCCAAAATTCAGAGGCACAGATAAGGCTTTATTGGGGCTACAGCTTCAGCTGAAGCGTGAAACACCACCAGCAGAGAATGGTTAAGTCTGGCCGCCCCCACATGGGAGAGGTCCTGCTTAGATAAAGTTCCTGTTCCAGTTCCCATCAGGTCAGTATGCTAACAAGGAGAAAGGGAAAGAAAAAGAACCTGCTCCTGTTTGGTTGGAGGAGACTCACCATGATTGGTTGATATTGGCAGACTATTCAGGCAGTTCATTGGTGCTTTTTGGAGCCCGGGTCCTCTGTTCTAAGTCCATCTTGTATATGGCACTGCATCCCAGTTTTGCTCTTGTAAAAGAAGCAGTTTAACAATGACAGCCAATAGAAAGCGCCCCAAGTATATAATGTTTTCACTTGAGTCTTGTTCCCATGGTCCCTAACTGTCTCATTTCTGGTCAGGCATTTCCCAGGATGGTTTAGAGTGGCGTTCTTCCTCAACTCAGCCTCATGACCTAAGGGTGCCTTTACTCATACAATGCTGGAGTCTGAGTGAAAGCAGGGAAGAGACAGTAGAAAGGTATATGGTAATGAACTAAGTGAATGCAAGTGGAAATACAACTCTGATCATTCCTTTCATTTTTGTGGCAACTGAAGCTACCTTTTGAACCTGAACTTTCCACTTTCATGTGGAAAGTGATCGTATTAGTCATTGCCATCCATACCCTTCAGTAAACACAGTAGGCACTTTACTTATCTTGACATGTTGTTTTATTTCCCCTTCACTCAGCAAATGGAAACAAAACCCACTTGTTACAGCTATAGCTCTGCATTCCACTTCTCCCTACTGATAGTAATAGACCTTGCAGCACAGCGTGGGTAAAGAAGAGTCTGAGGATAAATTCATTTTAAAATAGTGTTGCTTCAGAAAGCATAACATGATAAACACAACTTTCTTTTTAAAATCACTTTCAAAGTTCTGCGGTATGCTTTTCTGTCTCTTTTCTCAGACCTATTCTTTCCTCCTATAAGCAAAAATATTATTTTTCAATATGGAATTTAATCCTGGATTTTCAGTTGAGTTGGATGTGTCACACTGTGAAAATAGGATGAGTAGAAATTGAGAATAGCTGTTGCAATACCATTTGAGGCCTGGAACATGTGCTCTGTCATTAACATCATTTTGGGGTTTTCCATTCGATATAAATGTGGAAAAGAGACACCTAGGCACCTTATTGCCCTGGTCTTTGGGATATGACAGAAGAGGCAAGAATGTTGGAACACTTCCATAGGTTGTGGTGGAATTGCAGACATTAGGGAGCTAGAAGGGATATCTATATTTGAACTTCAGACTCTGCTATTGCTTGCTGTGTAATCTCAGGGAAAATTGTTATACTTCTACTGTTTCTGTGTCTGTTTCCAAATCTCTAAAATAAGGGGGCTTATCTGGAGTATTTTTAGGCCTTTTCAAGGTCTAAAATGAAATGATTCAATTTTAAAATCAGGTTAACTTTATCTTAATTTTCTGCCTACTTCCCAATAATGAGTATTGTCATAATAGAAAAGACCTGATGCTTGGATTCTCCATGCTTTCTCTGCCCCTGCTATGATGGGATGGAGGCCCTTATCAATATGAAGATTCCATAAGATTCAAGCAGCCTGGAATGTTGGGCCTACTGAAGGGTCAAGCCTGCCCTGGAGATCTGAGTATGCATGAGAAGTAAAATTTATCTTGTAAGTCACTCAGTGTTGGTGTTGATTTTTACTGGGTGGTAACCTAGCTTATCCTAATATGGTTAGGTTAGGTACACTGTTGCCCCCACACAGTCAGTAAGTGATGAGCCAGTTTTAACAGTCGTAATCGGGCTCTTCATTCTGAATCACAGCCAACATACATTTTCTAATTATTTCCTCTTAGCATCTCATGCTTGGGAACACTTCCAATGGATGTTCATTATCATAGAGTTGCTTCTCAGAAAGAATGTTTGAAATGTTTTATTTTTCAAAATGTTAATTTATAAACAATGCTTTACCAAGCTTTATGTTTTATAATACATATGTATCATATATGCATATGTTATGTATCTATACATATAATATATATTCTATATATGAGTTTCTTGACAGTTGTAATTGGCCATAATCTTAGCCATAATCTCATTTTCTTTACAATATCCTCTTAAGCTATAAATAAATAAATAAATAAATAAATAAATAAATCACCCTAAATGCTTTTCAAATAACCTGTATAACTTTTAGTAGACCAGGAAGAAAGATTTCTAAGAGGCTTCTTTGGGCCTTAAAAAATGTGAGTGAGCCTCATTCCTCTGTCTCATTATAAAACCTTACAGTTTCAATTACTTAAAATCCAGTCTTCACATTACTTAATAATGTAAATTTATATTGATTTAAACAGAAATTATGATTATACCAGAACAGCTGAAATGAAGCAGTTGTCCACCGCTGCTGTGGTTACTTTAAAACATATACTGAATATAGCATTACAGCCTATAAAACAACCTACAGAGAGTGACATGGCAGTCATTTCATTGGGTTTTTAGTTTATGAAGTTCTTGATGTAATGATACCTTTGCAAAGCACTGAAAGCAATTCATTTCTGTAAAAGTCTACATTATTTATATCTGAAAATCCTAGAAGAGTAGAAAACAGCATAAAGAATTCTTGTTGAATATGGCAAAGTAATATCCTTTGCTATATGGGGCTTTAGCAATCAAAAAGTAACCACAAGATCAAGTGGAAACATTAACTGTGTTTTATGATAATTGAAAAAAGCACCATAAAGTTAATCATGAAGGTATAATATATTTTTTTGTTTCTAGAAATATAGTGTAATACAGGCAAACAGTTTAGAGGACTGGCCCACCTTAAAACTTTTACTAACTTATTATCAAAACTCAAATGAAAGACCTCATACGTTTTTCAATATATGTGCATACACATAATATGCAAGTAAAATCTAAGTTATATAAAACATTAACTATATAAATTTATTGTGTATATATATAATTATATAAAATACATGCATCCTCTGCGTTAGCTGACGGTTTTCCCAAAAAGTGACTATCAATTTGGCATCATAGTGGAGCCCAAATACCGTGCTTTATTTTCTTTCCCAATACCTTGTCAGAACCCTACAATATATAATATGGTCTAATAATTATGAGTAAGGACATAATTTAACATGGTTCCAAGTCAAAGACTAACTTCATGAATCTAATCTTTAGCAACCTGCTAAATACACTGTCAACCCCAAAATGCCCCTTGATATTTTGGGGGGTTGTTTCTGAAATGGGAAATTCCATGATTTTTAAAAACCTATTCCCTGGATGAGACACAATTTGGAAGTATATGTGTATACATATTAATATATGTAATATGTTAATGTAGATTAGTTACACAAAGAAATAAGATTTGTTACTATGGGTTACTGTTTATTCAGTTTTTACTCATTTTAGGCAAGGACCTTGACTAGGATAGTTATGTAAGGTCCATGTAGCTATATAATAAAGACAGTATCTGGAGGAGAGTTTTTATGTAAAACTGTGTGAAGCTATTGAATGCATTGAGAATAACAATGCACACTGTAGATAAAAATATAAATAATATTTGGCTACTTTAAACATAATGGTAAACTATAAACTTTCGTTCATTTATTCCACATCTGTTTGAGAGTCTGAAGGTCAAACAGTGTGCATTAGTGGTAAATAGAACATTATGTTTTCTGTCCTTGTGAACCTTATGATCCAGTCATTTTTCATAGTATCTTCTCCTGTACAGTCCCCTCTGATTAACCTTTCATCCAAGGGATTCAAGACAATAAATATTTGATGCTTAGGATTACAATGTCTTTCTGCACAACAAATTAAACAAGTCTTAAATTAGAAATGAGGTAATGCCAGGGGACCCCGTACCTTATTTTCCCAAGGTCCATTTAAACTACAAGTAGTTTCAATTTTAGTATTTCAAGGATAGAACAATATCCTGAGCTAAATACCATTGCTGTAAGTGCTATACAAAGGAATTTTGATACTAATTTTCAGTTTCTTTTCATTAGGGACCTGATGAAAACTAATTAAGTAACTATGAGATTAGTTCTTGGTTCTGGTCTGGTCCAGATTTCTTTTTATCTTTCATAGTCCATGTTATACTAGTCCTCAATTATTATGTGACCACCCCTGCCCCCACCCACCCTGCCACCATCTCTCCTGTCCACACTCGTGCATTCTGGGACATTGCTTCCTTAAGTAAAGCCTTTCTTAGTATTTCCAGAAACTTTACATCTATAAATGCTAAAGGTTTGCCTTAAGTACCCAAACTTCATTGACCATGTTCTCGAAAGATGGTTTCGCTTTCCAGTCCTTTGTGAAATAAATGCCACACAGTTCCCTAGAAATGGTTTCCCTGTGTTCAGTGCTATGGTTTTGCTTTCTTACCCAAGCAGTCTGCCCTGTAGGTGCACCATCATCTTGCCTTGAGGCATGATAGTAGGAAATATGTTTTATCTACTGTCTTTTGGCAGGAAGAGTAATTTCCTTATTGAGGTCTCAGGTTACTGCATTCAGTAAAGGGAATGACTTTGAAATACTTCTTGTTTATTATAGAGGTTGGCAACTATGGTCTGTCTTTATAAGTACAGTTTTAAGAGAATATAGCAACACCCACTCATTTAAGTCTTTTATGGTTACTTTCAAGCTACCAAAACAGAGGTGAACCCTGAGTAATTGTGGCAGAGACTGTGCGATCCACAAAGCCAAAAATACTTATTATCTGGCTCTTTACAGAAGAAAATATTGTTGATCCTTGGGTTATCTAAGGGAGGAGCATGCTAATGAAGAGTAATCTCAAATTGGTAAAATGTTTGGGTCATTTGTGTGAGCACATCCACATCTTATGTATTCTAACATATATAATAATATGTATTATATAATTAATTCCATATTATATTTATGTGTAAACACATTTATATATAATTAATAATGTCAATAACATCAATAACAATGTCTAACATTTATTAAATCTTATAATGTGCTGGACAGTCTTCAAAGTTATTTACATATATTAACTAATTTCACATTTCTATGATGTGAATATGTGTTTTAGCCCCATTTTCCAGACAAAGGAACTGAGGCAGAAGAATAAATAACCCACCTAAAGTCACACTGCTGTTAAGTGAAGGGATTAGTTTTTGAACCCAGGTAATCCACAGACAAAACCCTGGCTTATAGAAGAAGGAGATTGTATTTGCTGTATTTTTCTGCCCTATTCTCTAGATTTCTTGCCTTTGAAAACATCCTGCGAGCTTTAATAAATCAGAGGGATTTCTGGGGATGAGAATGTCCTGAGGCAACACACATTTCTGAGGTCCTAACTCAGTAAAATAGAATGATGTAGATGGCCACCCATTGTTTCTTTTCATTTATTATCATTGAACTCCAAGGGTTTTAAAGAAATTATCTCAGTAGCTCTTACTTCCCCAAGGAATAGTGAAGCTTTATCCAAACTCTACAGCTGACAAGTTAGAGCATGCAAGAAAAATCGCATGTTCAAGATGATACTATAATTCAGTGACTAAGGTAAAAATTGACCTTCCTTCTTTTCCTGATTTGTTACTTATTCACAAAGGCTAAGGTGTCTCTGGATTATGTGGTGAGAAATACCCCAGGTTTTTGGGCCTGTTTGAATGGAAATTTATTTATTTATGAAGGACTTACAAAATCTTAAATGAAAGAAAGACATGGTAATGGCTTAGAAATAATAGTCCTATAAGCTGAAAGTGATAACAAGTCTCTGATGTCTGTGGTAGAGAAGCTGGAATCTGACAACCTGAATGTGATTCTTTCTTCTTCTTTTTTTAATAATGTTTGTTTATTTTTGAGATAGAGAGCACCAGCAGGGAAGGAGTAGAGAGGGAAGGGAACAGAGGATCTGAACCCAGATCTGCGGGAGCCAGAGGCCAGCTCAGGGCTCAAGCTCACTAGCTGTGAGATCATAACCTGAGCCAAAGTCAAACAACTGCTCAACTGACCGAGCCACCCAGACGCCCCACGTGCATGCGATTTCTAACTCACATCAGGCTTACTTTGAATTCTTCAACAAGCCACTTAACTTGTCTATGGCTCAGCTCCTCTATCCTCATAGACAGGATAATACTCTCTATCCTGAAGAACTTTAAAAGTTCAGATGAGAAGCGTCATAACAGCTTAGAATAAATAATGATGAGTTTCTGGTATGCTTATTTTCATAACTGACAGTTATCTTCAAAACATCACGGGCTCTGGGTTGTCTGGAACAGTAAAGGGGAAACAGTTGTGATGAGGCAATTATCTCCTTTCTTTCCTTCCACATCCAACACATAATCAGAACCACAGAGTCCCTGTACACATTATACCATTTCCCATTTGACGCTCAACTTAAAATGTGCAATGAAAAGAAGAGAGAGAAGAAAAGGAGTGTGTGTGGGGAGAAGAATCATAGTAGACCTGCGGTATCTAGGCTGATACATTTTGGTACTGGTGGTAGCAGGTATTGGGGTTGGAGGACTATGGCTGCCTAGCAAGGTCAGAGGTAAGAGATACAAACTGGTAAACACAGACTGTATATTTTAAAATTGATTTGTTCCAGAAAGGATTTTTTTTTAATGTTTACTTATTTATTTTTGAGAGAGAGAATGTGAACAGGGAAGGAAGACAGAGAATCCAAAGCAGGCTCCGCACTGTCAGCACAGAGCCCAACGTGGGTCAAACTCACCAACCACAAGAGCATGACCGGAGCCAAAGTCAGATGCTTAACTGACTGAGCCACCTAGCTGCCCCTGTTCCAGAAAGGGTTTGAGATGAAAGCCGTTAAGTGAGACTCGAAAATGGGTTAAATATAAATATAAAGTGATGACAACAAAGCCCCCAAATAAAACAAAACCATGCTCTCGTTATATAGAAGTTAATTCCTATTAGCAGTTTCATGTGTAAACACAAATGGAACCTATATACATATGTAATCATATTTACATCTTTTGGGTTTTTTTCATGGATCAAACTACAATGGAGATCACTTCACATCAGCATTTTATTCCTATTATATAGTTGTTTTGTATTTGATGATGTGAATGAATTATACTTTATTCAATTAAAATAAAAGTTGTAAGGGGCGCCTGGGTGACTCAGTTCATTAAGCATCTGACTTTGGTTCAGGTCATGATTTCATGACTTCGAGCCCCCGCTTCAGGCTCTGTGCTGACAGCTTGGAGCCTGGCGCCTGCTTCAGAATTTCCTTCTTCCTCTCTCTGCCCCTCCCCCACTTGCATTCTGTCTCTCAAAAATAAATAAACATTAAAAAAAATTGTAAGCTTTTTTCTTCTGATTGTTTTGCTCTGAAAAATAGTATTGAATAAGCATCTGAAGAGCTTAAGTAACGTCATTTTGAGATTAAGGCCTCCATTCAGAGCAACCTTGGGCTGCTTGTAGCCCCAGTCCCAGTTCCAGGAAAAGCCTCAGATTGCTCAAGGCTAAAGCCATCCTCGGACCGCCCTCAGATCAGCTAATCAAAAACATTCCTGTGGTCTGAGTCAGGGCTGGGAACTGAAGACAGTTATTTTGTACACACTAGCCAATTACTCACTGCTTGCCTGAACCCCATGTGGGCCCTTTGAACTCACCTCATAATTGGTCATTTTCAAAGGATTCTCAAAGGTCATGATTGGGTCCCACCAAAAGTAATGAACACCTGACAGATACTGAATGGTCAAAGCTGTTACCATGGGTGCTGTACAATTATAATTGGTGCTTATGTGATGATACTATACGTATAATGTGTGCACTGTAACACCCCCGTCCCTGACCCCATAAAAACCCTACTCGCTATTTATTGTTCGGGGCTTCACCCAGCTGCCACTACACCGATGGACGGGTGAGCCCCGGCTCAAGCTTGTAATAAAGACCCTTTTGTACTTGCATCAGTGTTGGCTCCTTAGTGGTCTCTGGGAACTTGCGAATCGGACACAACACGTCCTTGTACATATCAAGGCATCTTTTTATAAGTACATATCCAAGGTAAATTCCTAACATTAGAATTGCTAGGCCAAAGTCACTTTAAATTTTGACAGATTTGACTATATGCCTACCAACAAGTTGCACCAATAGCAATAGCAACTTAAGACTGCCTGTTTTTCTTACATTTTCAACAGTACTGAATTTTTGAAAATTTTTAATTTTGTAAAAATAATAATCTCCCATGTGAATTATGTCTATCTATAACTCTCTACTCACGGATTCTTTTCTGTTGATTTTTTCCCAAAAATCTGTTGACTTTTTGCATTTCATGACAAAATACAGGGGATTTCTGCTTCAGGAATAAAGAACTTTATTACTCACAGCAATAGCAATAGAATATCAGTATTTTCTTGTGCCAATTTCCCAAGCCCAACTTTCCACTGGGTAACATGCAGAAGGCCAGATGACCAGCTGTACACACAGAGGAGATTGTTTTACAGGAGAGAAACCCTTAACTAGCTTAGGGAATACAAATAGTTTATCATGGGCAGTAAGCGTACCTGCCCTTCACTCTTGAAGGAGACAATACTTTTTCTCCCAAGGCTGTAAGCAAACCTGCCTTTTACTTTGGGAACACATCACTGAAAAGAGAACATAGAAAGACAGTTCTTTATTTGTAAGACCCGTAGAAACATGAGATATGCATGGATAGTTATCTCCCAATAAAGAACAGAACAAGTATACCCACTGTTACCATTACTGTTTCAGATACTGCTACGGGTCCTAACCAATGTTATGAGGAAATAAATACAAACAAGGGTTTGGAAAGGATGGAAGTTAAGAAAGAAAATTAGCATTATGTGCAAATGATATGGTCATAAACTTAGGAAACAAAAGAACTTACAGACAAATAAAATAGCAGCAATAAGCAACTATAAAATGTAATAAAATATTTATTTTAATAATTTCAGTCCTTAAAGCAGTAAAAATCATGAAATGTCTGAAGAATTAATTTAACCATGAACATTCAAGCCCTACTTAGGAAAAATCTTAAAACTGTAACAAAAGGCCAAAGAAGATGACTTAAATAAATGGAGAGATATTCCATGATTCTGGATAAAGTGACTTAGTATTACAGTGATGTAAATTCTTTCTAAATTTATCTGTCTAGTCAGTGCATTTCCAATCAAAAATCTAGTTGAAGCTTTTTGAAGAACTCAATAAAAAAACATAAGATTTATTTGGAAGGATAGAGATCCATTAATACCCAAATCAGTGTTATAAGAGAGAAATAATGCATACATTGAAGCTATTGTTCTAAAGGTGGTGTGATATTAGTACAAGAACACATGAACTACCAGTGCAACAGAACAGTGACTTCAGAGACAGGCTCATACATATCTGACAACATATATTGCAAACATGTCCCCATGAAGCTATAGACTAGGTGATGGCTTACTTTATGGAGAAAATTAAAAATGGACCCTAACCATGTACCACATATAAAGGTGAGTTTGGATGAATGAGAGACTTAAATGTAAAAGGCAAAACCATTAAGATCTTTTGTAATCCAGACCAGTGAAGGTCTTACTAATTAAAACTGAAAACATACAAATCAAAGGGAAAAAATATTGATGAAGCTTTTTACATCAAAATTAAGAATTTAAAAATAACAATAGAACTCCCCTATGACCCAGCAATAGCACTGCTAGGAATTTACCCAAGGGATACAGAAATGCTGATGCATAGGAGCACATGTACCCCAATGTTCATAGCAGAACTCTCAACAATAGCAAAAACATGGAAAGAGCCTAAGTGTCCATCAACAGAAGAATGGATCAAAAAGATGTGATTTATCTATACCATGGAATACTACATGCCAATAAGAAACAATGAAATCTGGCCATGTGTAGCAACATGGATGGATCTTGAAGGTGTTATGCTTAGCGAAATAAGTCAGGCAGAGAAGGACAAATATCACATGTTTGCACGTATAGGAGGATTAGGAGGAACTTAACGGAGGACAGTGGGGGAGAAGAAGGGGGGAAATGGTGGGGGAAAGGGGGAGAGGCAAACCATGAGAGACTCTTGAATGCTGAGAAACAAACTGAGGACTGATGGGTGTGGGCGGCAGGGGGAAGATGGGCATGGGGGAGGGCACTTGTGGGGATGAGCACTGGGTGTTATATGGAAACGAATTTGACAATAAACTATTTGTAAAAAAAAATTAAGAATTTAATATTTCTGCTAAAAAACAAATACCATGGACAAGGCTCGTAGATTACAAAAGGAAAGAATATTTTTTATAATTGCTAAAGCCAAAGAAAAACAAAAGATTATTAATGTCTATTAAAAGTAATAGCTTCAGGGTGCCCAGGTGGCTGGCTCAGCCAGTTGAGTATTTAAGTCTTGATTTCAGTTCAGGTCATAAGCTCAGGGTCATGGAATGGAGCTCTATGTTGGGCTCTGCACTGAGTGTGGAGCCTGCTTAAAGTTCTCTCTCTCTGTCTCTCTGTCTTTCTGTCTCTGTCAGGCCACCTAGGTGGCTCAGTCAATTAAGGTCTGGCTCTTGATTTTGGCTCAGGTCACAATCTTAGGAATCCTAAGATTGATTCCCGTGTTGGATTTCCCTCTGAGCTCTGAGCAGGGAGACTGCTTAAGATTCTGTCTCTTTCTTCCTCTGTCCCTCTCCTCCACTCACATGTGCTCTCTCTCTCTAAATATAAATAAATAAACTTAAAAAAATGTCTCTCTCCCTCTCTCCCTCAGCATCTCTACCCTGCTTGTTCTCTCTCTGTGTTTCTAAAATAAAATTTAAAAAAATTTCATCTGTAACTGACTTATTTCACTTAGCATAATATCCTTAAGATTCGTTGATATTGCCACATATTGGAGAATTTCTCTCTTTTTAAAGGCTGAATACTATCCCCTTGTATGTATAGATCACATTTTCTTTACCTGCTCATCTATCAATGCACATTTGGGTTGTTTCCACAACTTAGCTGTCACAAATAGGGCTTTAATGAACATGGAGGTGCAAATATTTCTTCAAAATGGCTAACAGTACTGTATTATACACTTGAACAAATTGTTAAGACAGTAGGTCTCATGTTAAGTGTTCTTACAACAAATTAGATAAGATGATAAGATAAGATAAAAGTAATAGCTCTAAATCAACATTCAGAGGACAACCATCCCAATGTAAAAATTAGAAAATGATATGAACAGTTTATCGAAAAGGAAATCCTAAAAGCCAAGAAACATATGAAGAAATATAAAAAATAAAGACATGCAAATTAAAGCAACGATCAAATATCATTTTGCACCTATTGAACTGACAAAAATAAGAAAGCTGTATGATGCTAAAGATTAGTAGGGATATGAAAATATAGAAACTTTTTGCATTGCTGGTTACAGTTATAGAGTGATGCAGTCTCTTTGAGAAAGCACTCCTCTGGGGAGATTAAGGCAATTCATATCTATAACCTGGTATTTATATGAAATTTTCATATATAAACAGAAGTGGACATGTACCAAAAATTTTTTTTTTAATTTTCCCGGATCTTAGCTATTTCTCTCCTTCTAAGTTCCATTCTGAATATTTTTGTTTTGGTACTACTTTCTTGATTAGATTGTAGTGGATAATCTACTTTATTGCTTTATTCAAAGCTCTAGCTTCTGAATTTATTTACTAATTTGCTGTTTTTCTTCTTTTAACTCATTAAATTAAAAAAACAATTTGTTTTTATTTTTAACTTCTTGGATTACATAATTATTAATTCCATTTGTTTTTGCTTCACAATGTGAATGCTTGAAAAAATGTATTTATTATGTATGTATTAATATATACAATTATTTTTTTTAATCTATACTTTGTTATAGCTAAATGGCTAAATCTCATAGGTTCTGATTTGGACTGAGAACAGAAGTATTAGTCTGTATGTGCCGGAGCCAGATGGTATTTTCCCATTGTGAATATACTGCTGTGTATGAGAGAATAATTCTGGAGTAAAGTAACATCTTCTCTTTTGAGCTCAAATTAATCTTTTTCCTTCATTTTCAACTGTGTGGATATGTTTATTTCATTGAATGACCCTCAAATTAAACTCTTATTCCAATTTCAATGGCAAGCCCCACTAATCACAATAGGATTTATCTGTTGCTTGAAAATGAATAGCTTTCTGTTTGGGGTTGTGTGAGTGTTCCCTGGCTGTGGCTGATACTAGAGTCTGATGCTTCCTCATGGAACGGGCAGATTTGCATGGTATGAGCAACATGGTGGGGAGATGAAAGAGAATGTAGGGGTTCATATTACCTTACTTATCATCATTTTAAAAATTATGCAGTTTGGCTGTTTTTCATTTAGATCCAAATTATTTGAAAGGTTTTCATTTTAATTTCCAGGTGGGAGTATTAAAAAAAAAAAAAATTCTCCATTCTTCTAGTAGTAGTGTTATGCCCAGATCGCAATCTCCCCAAAATCCCAAGACCACCAAGGAGTCCGAGTCATGTATGCAAAAGCAAAGGGCGTTTATTCAAGCTTAAGCTTGGGCTCCCAGACTTCAGCAACACAGTGGATCCATGCTGAGAGCCCCAAGCAAAGGCAGAGTAGGGTTTTTATGGGGTTTGTGATGGGGGAGTTACAGAAGTTGTGGCATGAAAACAGTGATCCAATCATAATTATTCAACATTATTGACAGCGGGTTTAACCATACACATTGTCTAGAGTATTCGTTACTTTTGGCGGGATCCAATTACAACATTTAGAGTACCTTTAAATTCAACCAATTACAGAGCCAACCTAGGGTCTTGTTCGGCGACTAACGGGTTAACTTTAACATTAGGTAACAGGGTCCTATCTATAGTTTCTATCTATAGGCCTCTCCCTCAGTAATGTGGAGGGTGGTCGCTGGCCTTTCCTGATTGGGTGTTGCAAGGGTAGTTTCTCCTGCCTTGGGCAATGTGTAACTGCCTGATAGTTTTGGGGAAGCTGGAATTTAGGCCTTCTAGTTTAGAGGGGAAACTTAAAGCCTGTCATGGAGTCAGTTTGGTTTAGAAGTTTAGACTTGTGTCCTTACCTATTATATTGGATGGGAGAAAATGACCCATACTGTTTATAAATTTTGGAATGGATTTGAGTTTTCTTGATCATGTAAGATTTAATTCATTTTTGTAAAAGATCCATAGATAGTTAAAAAGAAGCTATATTCTCTGTTTTAAAATATGATATTTCACAGATGTTTGTATAACTCTGTTCTGGACTACAGTGTTAAAAGAAAAACTGAGACATATTAAAATTTTTAATAATTTATTTTAGCAAAAATTACATATATATTTAATACAATTTGGTTATAATGGGATTTAGCCAATTAAAAAAACCTAACATTTGCATTTTATAAATATTTATAATATTAATGTAAATCTTGTAGTCAGGTTTCTTAAACAAAGCCAATGAACACTACCAGTTAGTAAGAGAACTGATTAATATTAAGGATAAAAATGGATCTTAATATATATCAGTAATGGGTAAATAGTTAAATAAATAATAATTATTAAAGAGCAAAGAAAAACCTGCATAATGATTTTCTCTTCTTTCAGAATCACATGCTAGGAAGATTTCAGATTGTATTATGTCACACAAGCACTCAATATTTGTTTTATTGAGTTGAACTAAACTGCCTTTGTAAACAAAAAAAAAAGTTGAAGAACTAAAGATGAAGATAGAATCATAACATCCTATTAGTTTAGGTCAGGTTCTCAGTTTCTGAAAAAATTTGGGTGTCTTGAACATGGCTTGAAGTTGAGATTGAGAGGAGTTTTTAAAGCATTTTAAATAAGGGGCTCTTGAAGAAGTGAGGTAAGGAAAAGTCTGAGGAAAAAAACATTTTTAGGGTTTGATGTTAAAACTAATAATAGCTTTCATTTATTGAGTGGTCATTACATGCAAGAGTCTCTTCCAAATGCTTTATGTATAGCCACTGCTAAACATTTATGGGGTTTTCACATGGAAGTGAGATTAGATTTATTCTTTGATTCTTCATCTGAAGAAATTAGGACCATACTCTGGAAATTAGAAAGAGGCAGATTTTAAAGTGAATATATAAATTTTAAACCACCAGAGCTGCTTGACATCTCCCAAAGTAGTGAGATTCCCTATCATGGGATATGTCCAAAGAGCATACAGGTGTTTACTGGCCTGGGACATTTTAGAGATAATTCATAATTCCAATTGGCAGTTAGGCTGAGTGACATTAAAAGCCTCTTTCAATTCTGAAAATCCCATGATTCTAGGATCCATTTCTTGGACCTCTTTAAGGAAAGTAATCATTTTTAGAAACAAAAATACAGGCTTTCAGTATGGAGATGTTGAAGTTATCAGTAAATTTAAACTTATCTTACAATATTTTAGGACACACATTAAAGTAGTAAGTTGCAGGCCAGTTAGTATTTGATTAATAAAGCCAATAAAACACACTCAACTCTCTAAAACATAGCCCCAAAAGAGAGTTTTTACTGTTAACACAGTCGATAACCAACATACAACTCCCATCATTGATTGAAGATGACAAGCATGCTGTGAGACTATAAAATATTATTTTTATAGTTCCACTTCCTACAGTTAAATACATGTAATATATAAATCTAGTTCTTTAGAGATTTTAGCTTTTTCCTTCCCTTCTTTCCTCCCCTTCTCTCAGTCTCTGTTTCTGTGTCTCTCTTCTCGTTTCTCATGTAGTTCTTTCAGACACAGAATTTTCTTTTAGGAACTTGTGGAAACAGAAATGGTATGGAGGTACAATGTAATTAGAACTTTTTTGTTTTCCTCAGAAGAATTACAGAAATGGACTCTTTATCTTTTATTACACTCTAGTATCCTTAAAATGAGGATGCATCAGTACTTTTTTCTATATTACTTTTAATATTTTTATTTGTAAAGTGATTTCACCTATGTTGTGATCATTTTTACTCTTAATACAGAATACTTAAATTCACAAATATTTACCAGGATTCATTATCATTTTCCTTTTGCATATGATAATAGATCTTTAACATTTATAATAGCTACATTTCAAACTTTTTCAGTGTGTACAAGGAAATATTACTATGGCATATAATTTCCCTCATAGATTTTTTTTCTGGCCAAGTACTATCTCTTTTTGGGAAACTCCTGATTCTCTTCATTTTAGTCACCATCGTGAACATTTGACTCTGTTTCAGAGAACACTTTAAATAAAGAACAGTGTTTCTGTGATTACAAATAGATTGCAACAAAATTTGTAGAGTTTGAGATACTGTGTGTTCAGCTAGATTTACTCAATAGCTTAATGTCTCACTCCTACGCAGAAGACTTGTCATGCACAAATTGGCAAAACTAGTGATAAATTAATACATGGCATGAACCTTTTGGATGCTTAGAAATACTCAACATGATGAATGTGGCATTGGGAATGACATGCCCCAGTTATATGTCAAAGAAAGAACTGACTTTCAGTTGCTGGGAACTGCTTTCATGTTTGGAGTGTTTATCTGAAGTTGATGTTGACAGGAACATAGTATTTTATGGGGCTTTAGAGACTTTGATAACATGGAAAATATTCCTTGTGGAATTAGCAGAATAAAGAACTCGTTTCTGCCTTAGCTCTGTGGTTCTGAGGCTGTGCATTTTATGGCCCCGATAGTAGCTGGGTTGTGAGTAATTTTTGAAGGAGACTCTGGAGGTTTGTCTGTGCTTTGGAGGAAAGACTTGAGTGGTTTAGAATTTAATGAAGTGTTTCTCTGAAGCTATCAAGATGGCTAGTATGGTGAACTTTTTCCCAACTGAGATTTCATGTAAGAATAATCAGAGATAGCACATTGGGGGCATAGTAGGCTTTGTGGTAAAAAAAAAATCTCAAATATCTGATGTCCTTCTGCAAAGAGTAAGATTGATTGCCTAGAGGCACTGAGACATTGTAATCCAAGTAAATAGATAAATCAGTTTCCACCATTTAAACCTGAGTTTGACACAAATCCCTAGATGTGTTATGTGCAATTTGCATCTAAACATAAAAAGCCATAGAATCATTACTCATTCTTCTTACTTATCCACTCCAGAGTTAGTGGTTGAATTTTTTTTTTTTGTAAGTCTAGAGAGCAACTATAACCCAGATGATGAGTACAACGTTTTAAATTTTACTAATAAATAGTCCAAGAACTAAATCAGTGTTGTGATGTTTTCAGGCTAGTTTTTACAAAGACTCTTTACAGTCTGTTAGGAATTTCATAGCATTTTGCTATTACCGAGTTGTGATGGGTGACTCAAAGTTAAAAATAAATGTGGTCTAGTGCATTAAGCTCTATTTTTTGGTAATTATCCTAAACTGGGTGTCACTCCATGTCATTATAAATAAAAGTCTAAAACCAAGAATGAATTTTAAGGGTAGACAGTATTATATCCCAGAAAAGAGATATAAGGTCCCTGCAATAGACCCCATTAATTTAAAAGAAAGTACTTTTATTGTTCCTTGAAGAACTTAAATTCTCAATCTGCTATTAGAATCAAAGGACTGCACAGCTGCAAAGGACCTTTTGGATCATTAGTCAATGCCTTATTTTGGAGAGTTGGAAACTGAGGCTCAGAGAGGCTAAGTGACTCACTCCTCAAGGTCAGGAGTGAGCTAATAGAGAGCTGGCCCCGATTCCAAGTCCATCAAGCATTAAATAATGCTTTAATTTCTTTGGCAGCCATTTTAAGATACGAACTTTCCTGATTCTTCTGCTAGGCCTGCGGAAACTGCTTCAGAAATGACTTTCTGGTGCTCTAAGCCTTTTCTTCTTCTTCTTCCACTCCTAGTGTCTGTGCAGCCTCATTTCCCTGCCTCTTCCCCTCCCAGCATCTCTGATAGATTTTTCTGCAGGCCCAGACCCACCTGATTTGTGGCCAGATATGAATGAGGGAAGATGTGTAATGTAGTCCTGTTTATCTTTTACCTCCAGCTAGGGACACTGGCTTAAACCACCACCTCAAAACTGTGTATTTCCTCTTAGAAGGTATCATTTGAAATCTCATTTTCTATATAGAGTAAAAACCAATAAGTGAAATGACTAATATGTTATTAGTTCATTTATTTAACAAGTATTTATTGAGCAATTACTATGAGCCCGACATTGTGATAGGAAGCAGGGATACAAAAATGGATAATCCATAGCACATGTCCTCAAAGACTTGGCAGTCTAGTTACAGGAATTATAATAATGTTGGATGTGTTTCCTGGGGGGACAAGTGAGGCTCACTTGATGCAAATTACTGCTCCCCCCCCCAATACTGGGAAGCCCTTGAATGCCTCATGATTCACACCAGATGTTGCGTACCAATTTTTAAAATTTTCATTTAACAAACACACAGCACTTAACCATGTGCCAGGCACTATTCTAAGAACTTTACAATCGATAATTCATTAAGTCTTCAGTCAACTCTAACAGGTAGGTTCTATTGTTATTCCCACTTAAAGATGAAGAAGCAGGCACACAGAAGTCATGTAAACTGCCTAAACCCACAGTGCTACTAAGTGGTGAAATTAGGATTTGAACCCAGGTAACATGTGCTTAACCACTATGTTAAGGATGTGGACTAAATGAAGAGGGTCACTGATGAGTTCCATCTTTAATAATAAAAAGGGGAGGAGAACAGAAGGACATTAGAGCTTCTGGAACCTAGTTTAAGAAAATGATTCAGATAATGAAAAGGGTGTTATGAGAACTTTTGAAGATTCGATGCACTTGTAATGTGTTCATATTTTGATATTTCTGTTACTTTTTTTTTGTCTGTTTTCCTACAGGAAACTATAGAAATATTAGCTAGAAAAAAATCTGGTGTGCTTATTTTGGGATTCAATAGAAAACAGTGAGCCTGGGAAAATGGCATCAGATTTTCTTTTAAAACTTACTGTTTTCCTTAATAAGTATCAGCACTGTCCACTGAGTCTCCCCCTCCAGAACCAACAGTCTATCATAATTGGACACTCATTGATATCACCTGTGGGGAACTTTTAAAAATCCTGGTATCTGGGTCAGAGTCTGGCCCAATTAAACCAGAATCTCTGGGGTGGGAATTTTCTTTTTCTAAGCTTCCCAGGCAATTCCAATGTGCAGCTGTCTTTGGGAACCAATAGCTTTAAGTGTTTTTCAAATTTCAGCACATATCAGAATCCCCCAGAGGGCTTATTAAACATATTGCTGGGCCCTATATCCAGAGTTTCTGATTTAGAAAGTCTAGAGTGAGGTCAGAGAATTTATGTTTCTACAAAGTTCCTAGGAGATACTTATACTTTCTTTCCAGTATACTTACTTATACTCTGCTTTAAGAACCACTGGCTTGGAGTGCCTGAGTGGTTCAATCCATTAAGTGTACAACTTTGGCTCAAGTCATGATCTCCTGGTTTGTGAGTTCTAGCCCCATGTCCAGCTCTGTGGTGACAGCTCTGAGCCTAGAGCCTGCTTCAGATTCTCTCTCCCTCTCTCTGTCCCTCCCTTCCCTCAAAAATAAATAAACATCAAAAAATTAAAAGAATATAGGAACTGCTGGCTTAACTACTTTCCATACTCAATCACCCCCCCCCTTTTTAAAGCTTATTTACTTATGGGGGGGGTTGTCGGCACAGAGACAGAGAATGAGAGAATGTCAAGCAGGCTCTACACTGTCAGCACAGAGCCTGATGTGGGTCTCGAACCCACAAACCATGAGATCATGACCTGAGCTGAAATCAAGAGTCAGATTCTTAACCAATTGAGCTACCCAGGTGCCCTTCCATAACCCCCTTTCTGATCATTCACAGATCTTCTGAATTCTACTTTCTAAATATCCTCACATTCAGCTTTCCTCTCCATTCCCTTGTCTCTGTCCTAATTCTCCCCTCTTAAAATAGCTTTTGTCCTCTTGTTTTCAGTCTCACCCACTCCAATTCATTTCCACATTGCTGCCAGAGTAAGCTTTCTAAAAATATGTACATTATGTGACCATGATTCTAGGTTTAAATTATGTGAAGTATAAAATCCAATGACTCTTTTATAGTCAACTGTATTTCTACTACTTATTTCATATTCTAGCCAACTTTCCTTGTTCTTTCCTGACTCCCAAGAAAATCTTAGCACCTCTTTTCCATCTTATACAGCATTGAATCTGTACTTCTGTCTTGGTATTCATTATGTCATACAGTGATTATTTAGACAGACGTCTTCCCTTCTTCACTGTGTACAATAGGTGGGAGAGTGTTGCCTGTTACTCATCATTGTATACTAAGGATTTAGAACAATGTTTGGAGAAAGGAAGAGTCTGATAAATATCTCCTGAGTAAGTGCATTGCAATTATAAACTAATTTATTCCAAGTTTCTCCTATACCTTTTGAACAATTCTTTAGTGACGATTTCAGTAAATGGAACTTACACATGATTGTTGCTAATGTAATTATCACTGTAGTGATGTTTTCTTTTCTTTTTTTAAGTTGATTTATTTTTAGTAATCTCTACACCCAACATGGGGCTCCAACTCACTACCCTGAGATCAAGAGCAGCATGCTCCTCCAAGTGAGCCAGCCAGGTGCCCTGTAGTGATGTTTTTGGATACAGACTGCCTTCTGAAAGAAATTGAGAGCTTTTGAAATCTTAACCATCTTAAAAAATCAACAATTTTTCCAGAAATGAATGTTGTGAGTCACTATATGAACATAATTTAAAATATATATGTTTTGATTTTCTTCATTATAGTCAGATACATTTTGTATGTGCATAGAGGAGTAAACTGTGGTCTTTCAGTAATGGGATATATTTATGATATTAAGCATACCATTCAGGGGTGCCTGAGTGGCTCAGTCAGGTAAGCGACCAACTCACCATTTTGGCTCAGGTCATGCATGATCTCACGGTTTTGTGAGTTCAATCCCCACGTTGGGCTCTGCACTGTCAGTACAGGGCCTGTTTGGGATTCTCTTTCCCTCCATCTCTGCCCCTCCCCTTTTCATGCTGTCTCTGTCTCTCTCAAAATAAATAAATAAACTTTAAAAAAAAAGCATACCATTTAAAACAATATCCTCTAACTTTGGCAGTGACATTTTATCTAGTTTATGTAAATTGTGACAAATTGACACATTCTCAAATTGACATGAGAAAGAAGCTAATGATGTGTATATTTTTTATTAAAAATTTTTTAAGTTTATTTATTCTGAGAGAGGGAGAGACAGAGAGAGAAAGAGAGAGAAAGAGAGACAGAGAGAGAGAGAGAGCATAAACAGGGAAGGGACAGAGACAGAGGGAGAGAAAACCCAAGAAGGCTCTACACTAATAGTGGATAGCAGGATTTGAACTCACAAACCCACAAGATCATGACCTGAGCCAAGATTAAGAGTTGGATGCTTAACCAACTGAGCACCTAAGTGCCCCAATGATGTATATATATATTTTTCTTTCATAGTTTATTGTCAAGTTGGATTCCATATAACCCAATGATGTATATTTTTAAGAGCTCAACTTAAAACTCTAAATTGTTGTGAGGTTGACTAAAGTTAATCTCAATTACATATACTCTGAATCTTTGAGTAGACATTTAAGGATTTTTTGAATGTTGATTTATATTTTATTCAAGTGATTTTCCAACTTTTATGTGTATCAGAATCAACTAGAAACCTTTATAATAATTCACAAGCTGCCCCACACCAAACACAATATACTAGAATCTCTTGGAGAAGGAGCACTGCCATCTATAACAAGTTCTCAAAGTGATTATGATGAATAAAAAAAAATTAAAACTGTTTTGTTTCATCATTATAAACTTTTCAAATACCCCTAAAGGGGACTTATTCAACACTTAGGATAGATCTTTGTTGCATCCTCTGTATTGTTGAATAATAATAATAACCATCCAGAAAGATAGATTATTGTTCTTCTGAATTATGCTTTAAGGAGAATAAGAGTGATGAAGGCTCTTTGCCAAGATCTGAAGCCAAGTGACACTTTCGACTATAATAATCTCAAGAAAATAAGCCAAGAACAAGATGGTGGCCATTATAAGAACCACTATTTTGAAAATCTTCCTTGTTTATTGTTTTTTTGCCATTGAACTGCCACGGAGTCAGTCTAAATCTAGGTTCCCATATTTCAGGATCCTTAAATAAATTAATATTTAAATTAGTTTGTGACACAATGATATACTTCTCTCTTCTTAAATACATGGATCATATTTTAATCAAAATGTTGTCTCAACATGTTCCTTTCTGTCAATACATAAATAATTCTTATGCCCAAGCTTCGTGTAAAAGCTCTAAGGATACTACTTGATTCAATGTTCTTTTTAGGGTAAACTTTACACTGTTAGCCAAATCATACACATGTATATTCAGGGGATGGACAGGCAAAGTATGAACACTCACAGTGTCTATTTAACACTTTGCTCTGCCCTGCAGAAGACTAAGGTATGAGTAGGAATTTAGTTTTGATTTAGGATGTAACTGAAATTTTTAAAGAGCAACTTTATTCCATCTTTTCATATATATACTTCATTTGTATAAAGCTACATACTCGGTTTAAAACAAAAGTTTCTAAGGTGACAGGGTGGCTCGGTTGAGTGTGCAATTCTTGATTTCAGGTCAGGTCATGATCTCACTGCTTGTGGAATCAAGCCCTGTGTTGGGTTCTGTGCTGACAGCATGGAGCCTGCTTGGGATTCTGTCTCTCCCTTTCTCTCTCTCTGCCCTTCTCACACTCATGTGCATGCACATGCTCTCCTCTCTAAATAAACTTAAAAAAAAAAAGGTTTCTTATTTTTCCATATGGTAGACATTTGGGGTTTTTTTGGCTACCCAGCATTCATTCTCTTACCTGTGGTGAAACACCCCAATTTTCCTTTTGGGGAATTATTTCTCTGTTGTGTGCAGTGATGATGCTTCTGGTATAATCTTAATTTACCACATTTCCAAGAAGATTCTACTTTGTCTTTTCAGCAGTACTAATTTCAGATGTTTCCCTCATCAAACATATAATTATAATAACCACTATTTATTGGACAACTCTGATTTGCAAGACACTATAAATATTTCAGTACGTAAGTCTCAAAAATAAAAACTGCTTTTAAAAACATAATCTGACTAAATCTGTGTTTGAGACTTCTAGTTGTATTCCAGTGTTTGCGTACTTTATTGTACACGAGGAGAGACAAAAAATTGATCACATCAGGCAAAAGGAAAATGTCAGAGGAAGCATTTCCTAAGTTTGTCATTCTTTATTCATTATAGACTCCATATTTCCTAAGTGAGGTTGGTTGCCTAAAAACATTCAGAAGCCACATGATAATGATACTGTCAGTTATGTAAGACATCTCAAACTTGTGATTAATTCTTTATAATAGAACATATACATGATGAGGTGAATATAGAAAGAAATGGTAGCAGAATCTGAGAAGAGATGTTAAGAAAAGGAATGATATCATATCTAGGAAGTTTCACAAATCATGAAGTTGCCCTTTCAACACTTCACATGATGAAGGTATATGCAACAACAACAATAATAATACCAATTATGTAGTGATTGTTTACTATCAGTCAGTTGCTATTAATACCTTATTCACATAATTACTGCATTTAATTTTCAGAGTGCCCCAGAAGGTAGTAGGTACTCTTTCATTATGCAGATGAGAATAAAGTCTCAAAGAGGTTAATTACTATACGCTGTATCACTCAGCTAGTTAGTGGTGGAGCAGAGATTGCAAATCATATTTGCCTGAATAAAAGGTTCATGGTCTTTCTATTAACACTACACTGTCTTGAAATTCCCTTCAGAAGGTAAAAATGTGCTTATTTTTTCATACACTTATCCCATCTCATATTCCTTTTTACTTTATGTTGCATTAAAAAAATATAATTTCTGGGGCACCTGGGTGACTCAGTTGGTTAAGTGTCTGACTTCGGCTCAGGTCATGATCTCATGGTTCGTGGATTCGAGCTCTAGCTCAAAGCATGGAGCCTGCTTCGGATTCTGTGTCTCCCTCTCTCTCTGACCCTGCCCTGCTCACGGTCTCTTGCTCTCTCTCAGAAATAAATAAAACATTAAAAAATTAAAAAATATATAATTTCTGATTTTTATCTAACTACATATTGGATCTTAGTAAACATGACTAAATAAAATTAGTATATATACTAATAAATATGGTATAGTAATATACTAGTATACTATAGTATATTAACATACTAAGAAACTTAGTATAACATGACTTCAAAGTAAGTAACTTCATTTATGTTTGCCATAATGTGTGTTCTAACAGTCAGAGAAAACTTCAATTTTAATCTTTACCTTGCTTGAAGCATTGTTAACTAAATGAATACATTCACATTTATCCCATGAAGGTTTTCAGATTGCAATGAATGAGGTACTTTTCAAAATATATTGTAGCAAACTATAAAATAGGGCATAATTAGGTTGAGTGAGTTAATGTGCTTAAAATCCAGATCTGCCATAATGTCAAATAGTAAAAGGGAATGAAGCTACATATACAATGCAGAATCATTCATCTTTTATGAATCTGGTGGGAGGAGCACTGATGAGGTCTCTAAAATACCTTTGGAGAAGATAACGTGTTATCTGGTGTCCCATCACTGAAAACATATTGACACAGAAAAAAGAAGTTGTGTAAAACCTGAAAAATTAAGTTCTAGAACCCTTGAGATTGAGACATTGGGAAAATTCTGGTTGGGGATCATCACTTTACTACTTCTTATTTCTATCACCAACATACTTTCTTAGAGTCAAACTCAGTCAGTTTTGCCTAATGATAGAACATCTCAATATTGTTGAATAAAATAATTTTTCTGGAAACATTTTGGCTAAATCTGATTTAAAAAGACACCACTGATTATTTCTGTAAAGAACTGAAAATTTAAAAAATATTCTGCTTTTCTGGAAGCATTTATTATTTATTAGAATCAAAAGCTTTAATTGAAAGCTATTGTTTTGATGGCTTATTATGAGGTTTTGCTACACCAGTGATAGATATTAAGTTCTAATGATAAAAGCACCTTAGATCCTCTAAAAACTATGCATTGTAATGACCCTTGAAATAGTAATAATCAAGAAGTTTTTATTTTAAAATGGTTCATTTGATTAATCAAATTCCTTCTTCCTTAGAATGATTCTTCTAAAATATGGCTAAAACAAAATAAAACAAATACAAAGACCAAACAAAAAACATCATTACCAAATGTTTTGAACTGTTTGTGTCTTCACAAAATACCTATGTTGAACACCTACCCCAAGTTTGATAGTATCAGGAGGTGGGTCTTTGGGAAGTGATAAGGTCGTGAGATTAGAGCCTGGATGAATGGGACTAGTGCACTTGTTTTGTTTTTTTGTTTTTTTTTTCTTTTGGTTTTTGTTTTTTATTTTTTTTTAAGTTTATTTATTTACTTTGAGAGAGAGAGAGAGAGAGAGAGAGAAAGAAAGAGAGAGTACATGCACACACAAGCCAGGGTGGGTCAGAGGGAAGGAGAGACAGAATCCCAGGGTGCCACAGAGCACGATGGGGAGCTCAAACTCATGAACTGCGAGATCATGACCTAGGCTGAGATCAAGAGTTGGAGGTTTAGGGGCCCCTTGTGCCCTTGTTAAAAACAGTCCTCAAAGAGCTCTTCACTGTTTCTGCTATGTGAGGATACAAGGTGACGTTGGCTTTCTACAGCCTCAGAAAGGGCTCTCACCAGACCCTGATCATGCTGATACCATGAACTTAGACTTCTATCCTTCAGAATGTGAGAAATTCAGTTTCTGTTGTTCATAAGCCATCTAGTTGATGGCATTTTTTTTAACAAATAGTTTATTGTCAAATTAGTTTCCACATAACACCCAGTGCTCATCCCCACAAGTGCCCTCCTCCATGCCCATCCCCCCTCCCCGCTACATCCATCAGTTCTCAGTTTTTGTCAGCATTCAAGAGTCTCTCATGGTTTGCCTCCCTCCCTTTCCCCCACCATTTTCCCCCTTCTTCTCCCCCTTGGTCCTCTGTTAAGTTCCTCCTAATCCTCCTATACATGCAAACATATGATATTTGTCCTTCTCTGCCTGACTTATTTCACTCAGCATAACACCCTCAAGGTCCATCCATGTGATGGCATTTTTAATAGCACCCCAAGCTAAGATACCAACTATGTTAGTTTCCCAAAGTTGTCATAACGAATTACCACAAACTTGGTGGTTTAAAACAACAGAAATTTATTCTCATAGTTCTGGAGGCTAGAAATATGAAATCAAAGTGTGAGCTGGGCCATGCTCCCTGCTAAATTTCCTGAGACTTTTTCATTGCTTGTTCCCCATGCTGGTGTCCCCAGGCATTCGTTGGCTTGTCACTGCATCACTCCAACTTCTGCCTTTGTCTTCACATGGTTGCCTCTTCTCCCTGTGTGTCTCTCCTCTTTGTGTTTCTTTTAAGGACAGTTGTCATTGGATTTGGTGCCCACATGGATAATTCAGAATGACTCTTTTTTAAAAAAAATTATTTCTCAGAGAGAGAGAGAGAAAGAGAGAGCATGAACAGGAGAGGGTCAGAAAGAGAGGGAGACATAGAATCTGAAACAGGCCCCAGGCTCTGAGGTGGCTCTCAGCACAGAGCCTTATGCGGAACTTGAACCCACAAACCGTGAGATCATGACCAGAGCCGAAGTCGGACACTTAACTGACTCAGCTACCCAGGCGCCCCGAGAATGTTCTCATTTTAAGATTTGTAATTACATCTGCAAAGATGCTTCCTCTAAATAAGGTAATATTCACAGGTCCCAAAGGTGAAGATGTAGACATATTTGGGGAGGAACCATTTAGCCTACTGTAATAACTTACCCAAACTTTATGTTTAGAGTTCAAAACTGGGCTTTGGGGTCTGAAAACTATGGAATCAAGTGTTGGTTCTACCACCTGCTAGCTGTGTGAGATGTGGCAAGTTACTTAGTTCAGTATGTGCATTTGGAAATGAAGAATGATTAATAGTGATTACAGAGTGTTGATGGATATAAGAATTTTGGTATGAATTGATAATTGACCTTTTTCTTCTTGTGTGGTGAGTGGATTTCTTTTGACCATCCACATTTTACTTGGTCACTCTTACTTGATCTCTCTGTGTCATTTGACATTGTTGACCACTTTATATTTCTTGAGCATTCTGACTTTCTTAACGGCAAAGACATCATGCTTTCTTGATTGTTTTCTACCCCTCTGATGATTCTTTTTTTCTTTTTTGTGCTTTTATCCTGCATTTTAAATATTGGTTTCCTAGTACAGGATTACTCTTTAATCAGTCTATATACTTTCTCCAGGTGACTTAATCTATTTCTAGGATTCCAATTAACATCTGATTTCTGATGATGCTGAACTCTACTTCTCCAGCTCAGATGTATCCCCCCTCAGCTAGAAACCTGTATGTAACTGCCTCCTCAGCTTCTACACATACACTTCCTACCTCTTAATCTTCATATGTTACATTCAAAGCCAAACTATAATTCTTCTATCTGGAAAGAATTGTCATCTGGAAATCTATGCTTTCCTTACAGACTTATTTATTGTTACTTTCCAGTCATATTGGCCAATCATTAGTTCCCCAAATGTGTCATACTCTCTTGCCTGGAATGCTCCTTCCCAATTTTGTTAATACTGCTTATTGTTCAAGAATTAGATCAAGCATCACTTCATTCCTTAAGATGGCCATTTACTCTTTTCTTTGTAACCCCACTGAATCTTATACCTATTTCCATCACATCAAATGGGACTTTTTCTGCTTCACTAAGACTATGAACTTCCTGAAAGATAAGTATACATGCCCCATTCATCTTTGGATCTTACTTTTTAAAATATTATCTAGCACACAGTACTCAGTAAACATTCATTAAGGCCATCTTGCAATTATTTTGTGTGCTTAGCTTATTCTTTTTTAATGTTTATTTATTTTTGAGAAAGAGAGAGTGAGTGTAAGGGGCAGAGAGAGGGCAATAGAGGATCCAAAGCAGGATCTGTGCTGATGGCAGAGAGCCTGATGTGGGACTTGAACTCATGAACTGTGATATCATGACCTGAGCCAAAGTCGGATGCTTAAGCAACTAAGCCACCCAGGTGCTCTTGGGCTTAGCTTATTCTTAAAAGCACTTAACGTGGCCCATAATAGCTAACAATTATTGAGAACTACTATTTCAGTCATCAGCCTTCTAAGATGCCTTTTAATGATTCCTGCCTCCTGGTATTCATGCCCATGTATAACGCCCTGCTTATCTATGGGTTGGAGTTTGTAATGTGCTTCTAGTGAGAAGAATGCAGCAAATATGTTTGACTGTCACTTCTGAGATTAGGTTACAAAGAGAACATGAGTTCCATTTTGTTCACATTCTGTTGTTTGATCTTGATGAAGCAAGATGCCATGTTGTGAGCTGCTCTATGGAAAGTCTCAAGTGACAGGGAACTAAGGGTGGCCTCTAGCCAACAGCCAGTAAGTTTCTCAGTTCAAAAATCTGAGAGGAACTGAATCTTGCCAACAACCACATGAGTGAATTTGGCAGCTGATTCTTCCCCAGCCAAGCCTTTACTGCAGCTTTGGCCAACACCTTGATTGCAGCCTTAGAAGCAACCCTAAACAAAAGGACCTAGATAACTACATATGGATTCCTCACCCAGAAAGTGTGAGATGACCTGAGCCAAATAGGCTCAGTTGTAGCTTTAAGCTACTAAATTTTGGATGATTTTCCTACATAACAATATATAATTCAAACCCATGGCAATTCACATGAATCAGTTAATTAATCCTTACAACACTATGAGGTAGACACTCTTTTAAACCTCATTTACAAATGAAAAAAAAACAAAAAACCTGAAGTAGAGGTTTGGGCCTGGGCACAGTTTAACCGCCACTCTGTTCATGTCTCAGAAAGCTATAATCAAGAATTTGTCCCAGGATGCAGTTGTAATCTTGGGTTCAAGGTCCTCTTGAGGACCAAGCTCTTTAAGGCTGTTGTCAGAATTTGGTTCTCTGTGGCTATATGATGAAGATTCCCATTTTCTTACTAGCTGTCATCCAGAAACCATTCTCAGCCACTGGAGGGTGCCCACAGCTCCTTGCCACATGGTTTCCATAGATAATTCACAACACAGACGTTTGCTTTCTTCTGGGCCATCAGGAGAATCTCTTCTGTTTGTAGCCTCAAAGTTTACCTGATTATAATGAATTTGAATAGTCTTCCTTTTGATGAACTCAACTGATTAGAAATCTTAATTACATTTGTAAAAATCTTTTTGTCATATAACATAATCAAAGGAGTGAAATTCTATCCTAGTCATAGTTTCACCACAGATGTGGGTCATTAGAGATCATTTTAGAGTTCTTCCAACCGTATATGTTTCTTTTAGGTTCCATTAAGCCTGTTTTTATATAGTGTAGTAATGTAGTACATTTAGATATGTATACCCTATTTTGAACTTTATCTTATCATAAGAATTTCTCATTATTATGTAGGCTTCATAACCATAAATTTAATCAGTTTATAATGTATAATATAAATTAATTTGACAAATCTCCCTGGTACACTTTCATGTCTAATTCTGGGGAGATTAAGATATTTAATTTTGGAGTGAGGCAGTTTTTTAACTTTTTTGTCTGTTATTTATAAAATGGAGATAGCCACACTACTTATTTCATATGATAGTCTTAAGATTAAATGAAATGATGCATATAAAATGCTTAACATAATGACTGGCACATAATAAGCTTTTAAATAGCATCAACATCATTATAATCATTATCATTTCTTCTGTCTTCATTCTCATTTTACTCTAGATTCTTGTAGATCTATTTGATATAGAAATTTCTTCTTGAGGTCAAAGAAGAAATTGGTAAATAATCAAAGGGTAATTTGAGTTTTATTTACTAGCTGTGTGACCTTAGGGAAGTAGGTCACTTAGCTTTCTCTCTATAAAATGGAGATAGTAATATGTATCACATACATTTCTTTGATAATGTATTTGTTAATACCAGTGACATAATTAATACTCAGTAACTTAGTTTATTCATCTTGAAAGCTCATTAAAATATCCCAAGGACTTTGTGTACATACTTAGAGTAAAAATCTTTATTAGATAATTCATATTTCTCTTACATTCAGAGCTTATAGAAATAAAATTACTTATAAAAGTCAGAGAATACAATTAAGTAGAGTTTAACTTGAAAGGAATAAGACAACCATTTAAAAGTAGTTGTTTTTTTTTTTTTTTTATTCCAAGCAAGGTCTGTAAATCAGAATAGGTACACAGAATTTTGTAGTTTCTATGTTTCTTAAGGATAACTTAAGTAAAAATGTATCTACTGTTAAAAATAATCACTTTCATTAATAAATAACATATTTTATCAACCATTTTCCCTATAGATTTCTATAGAGAATAAAACAATTTCATTCTGGGGTGTGTGGTGGCTCATTCAGTGGTCATGATTTTGCGGTTGTGCGATTGAGCCCCTATTGGGCTCCGTGCTCAGTGGAGCCTGCTTAAGATCCTCTCCCACTTCCTCTCCCTCAGTTGCACTCGTGTGCACTCACTGTCTCTCTAGAAGAAAAAAAAACTAAAAAACTAAAAAAAAAAATTCATTCTGCTAAAAATGAGTTTCTTTAGTTAATATTTACCATGTCTATATTAATTAGCTGCTATATTTTCAGTAAATCCATCTTTATTTTTCATAAGGTTTGTCTTATTCCAGTCTTAAACATTCATATAGAAACTGGGCTAAAATGCTGAAATGTTCAATAAATCATTGCATGCTAATTAAATTCAATATTATTGGAATCTTAGTTCCTTTTTTTACAGGAAAGTATCTAAAGATAATTGATGGAAATATGTTATATTTAGAGGAAAATTTAGGCCTATCTCCATTAAAAACACAAAAACAAACTAGCTTATAAATTGGAGCTCTAAGGCTGATTTTGTGAGAAAAAAAGATCACTGATATTTGGAAAGTTTGTAAAATTAGCTAAAAGTATTTTATTTCAGTGAAACCATTCATAAAATGGGAATGTCTTGAACAATCTTTTGTATTGTTGATGATGTGTTACATTAGACAAGTGAACACTTAAGAAGACAGGACTCTGTTGGCTGTTGGGTACACAGCATGGTGGGGTGCCATTCTATGTGTTGGCTAAAAACAGAGGGTTAGAATAGGTCTGTGTGAACTTGCTACTTGGTATTTCAGTTTCCTCAGTTATAAAATAGGGAGCACATTGTCACTTAAAAGGGTTTTGTGAGAAAACAATGAGATCATCTTTATAGAATGCTGAGGGTTGGTATATTGTAAGTGCTCAAAGTTAACTTTTATTCCATTACTATAATTTATGGTACCATCTTCATAGACAGTTTCTGAAATGCTAAACCATTGCTTTTCTAATGCCTCCCTAATGGCATTTCTTTGAAGAAAACCTGATGATATTTAGTCATTAAATTGAACTGTGGCTGCCAAATCTCAATTCTGATGGGATTTTTCTATGCTTTAGTGCCAATCTTCATTCTAGATGAGCATGAGGAAGAGTTTAGTTGGCCAGAGAAGGGACTTTAAAGCTGTTTCCTTTTAAAAATTAATGAATCTAATCTCCCCAAAACCATTCATGCAAGTTTTTAAAAATACCGTGATGTTCATTAAATAGAGGAAAATGTGAGGTAAATAGACTGACATTTATCCTCTTCATCTTATGCTCTATAGAACTAAATGAACTATATTCAGCTAAGACCATACTCCTGTTGTTCCAAAATGATACATATTTGTAACAGTTTCTCTTCCATAGAAAATGTTTCTGGCACCCCATAAAGTCCTGTAGTTATATTCCCATATCCCCAGGAATCTCTCCTGTCTCTGCCTTCCACTTTCTCTTAGTCATGTGATTGTTCTGCTTTAGGGTTCCAGGTTCTTCTGTAACTATCCAGATTTTTTGTATTGGACAAGAGTCATTCTGATTCTGGTTTTGCCCTTAGGTAGTCTCTCAGTTCTTCCTCTTGGGTGCTACATTCTACAGCCCATGGACCACCATTATTCTACTCCATTCCTAGCCCTGGTTCCCAGGTAAATTATCCCAGAGGGTATCCTTGCCTGTCCAGAGACAGAGTTAGTAAGCGTCCTAAGTCTTGAGTATTCCAATGTAGATATTTTCCTAAAGAACTAAAAGTTCATGTTCATTTTTATGTAGAGTGGCCCAAGGTTGTGTGAATGAGGCCTTCAGGGCCAACTTTAGCTACAACTTCCTTTACCAACCAGGAGAAAATGAGCTGACCCTGGAATACTAGATACCTTTGATGGACGTAACAAGATTATAACAAATTCCATACATGCTTCCAGTGAACCCATCCACACTTTAGGGCTTTGATTTGGAACTGCACAGGCCTCTTGACATGATGAAATCAAGTTTTGATGGATATTTATGAAGATCAGACTTTTGAGAGTTAAGGAAGTATCTAGAGATGATGCCCTTGTTCAGAGTTGATTTACTCTTCCCAAAAATTTTAATGAGTTTGTTCTGTATCATACAGTTCCTCTGACCCAGCCCTCTTGCATCTAAGAGTACTCATGGCTTAGAGGTACACTTTTTAGAGAACTTCCCAGCCCAATGATAGTTGTCTTCTGTGGAATATGAAACCACGCCCCTTAAGGCAATACCAGTACCACAGTTAACTGCTCTGTAGCCCCAGTCTAAATTATCAATACCAATCACTAAACTGGTGCATTCTTTTGGAATACATTTTTCCCTCCATGTATTTTATTGTTTGGCTTTGCGAGAAATACAGATGTATGGATATAGTTCTTATTATTGAGTATATCATTACCCATGAAAATTCACAGAAAAGTGATGAAACATGTTTTTGTGCTCTAAGATACCAGAGAAGGAAGTGATCATTTCAGGTTGGGGGCAAATGGTTTTCTAGATGGGATAGATTCAAGCTGGGCTTTGAACAGTATTGAGGGTTGGCAGATACAGAAAATATTGGATGGGGAATATTCAGAAAGATTCACACTGCAGCTCGAGCAAAGCAGATTATATCATTTTTATGCTTAAAACCATTCAGTGTTTACCAGTTGTGCCTCTTGAACTTGAATGTGCACATATAATTAAACAATTCAGATTCAGTGAGTCTGCCGTGGAGCCCGAGATCCTGCATTTCTAACAAGTTTCCTCCTGCCACTGCTGGACTCCATATGAAACTTTGAGAGACAAAATTCTATACTGGGGGTGACGGTAGGGCAAACTACAGCTCATAGACCAAGTCTAACCTACCACCTGTCTTTAAATAAAGTTTTATTGGAACACAGGCACATTGATTTGTTTGCCTATTGTCTATGACTGCTTTTACACTACAGTGGTGGCATTAAATAGTTGGGACAGAGACAATATAGCCCACAAAGCCTAAATTTTTTACTCTTATACTTTACAGAAAAGGTGCTGCCAATCTTTTGTCTATACAATAGGATAAAATCTAACTCCTTTAGGAATGTATGGTAGGATCAGCAAAATCTGCCTTCAACATAACTTACCCCTCTGCACTCAGCCCCCTTAGAGCAGATTACTGCCATATGATCAATTTGATGGTACCCAATCCTACATTGGTCTTTTTCATTTCTGTGGATATACCTTTTCCCTGAAATGTTTCCACTTATCCCCACATAGCTCACTCACTCAGCTTTCTTCATTCCTGATGATACATCTTCTGAGAAGCTTTCTCAAGGCTGGGCTAGATTTTTGCCTGTGCTTACTGTTGGACCCAGTATTCTTCTCTGACAGAGCACTCATCTTTGTGCACAATTCCTGCCTGTTTGTCTCTCTCACTGGAAGGCAGAGATTATGTTTCATAGTACGTAATATATAATAGATGTTCAATAAATATTTAGTGAGTGAATAAAGCAGTAATAAGTGTAACACATTTGAGATAGAGTGAAGAAAGTGGCTTAATAAAGATTTATTAAGGAGAGTGGTGGGAAGTAAAGTTGAGCGTATCAGGATGCAGCACAACAGTAATGACCTTGAAATCGGGGATAAGGACTTGCTTTTCTTATTTCAGGTCAGCAGCTCTCCAAATGACTTCTAAGAAATTTTGGGACTATGAGATACTCTTTGATAGTAGCTTTTCAAGGTCAGAGACATTTCAGAAACTCAGAATAATATGTCCTCCTTTTATAGACTCATAATTCACAGATTTTAGAGTAAAGAAACCAGTTTAGCTTTGTTTAATCTAGGATGATTCTAACTTTCTTGACTGGAGTCTTTTTCTTTGTTGAATTAGCAAGTGCATTTTGAGGAGCTTATACTACATGGAGTTCACTTTGGGAGATGTTGGGTTTGGTAACACAGAGGCTGAAAGTCTATAATTGAAAAGATATTCTATGAAGATACTCCTGAAAGATGCAGAGTGCATGTATTGGAGAGAAAGGGCATGAAGCACAAAGATGTGCTCTGAAATTATGTAGGGGATGATGAAGAATATATATATATATATGTATATCATGACTAATAATAGGGTCAACTTTTTTTTTTTTTTTTTTTACTACTTCCTGTGATGGGTAGCTAGCTCTCTAATATAAACAGCAACTCATTTTACATACTGGATGGAGGTTTGCTTTGACAAAGCTATTTGTTTTTCCATTTTTCTTAATTAGCAGTAATTCTCAGGTTAGAGTAATCTGATACACAAGAGTAACATAGGGCATCCAAAAGTCTAGAAAGACTAGAAGAGCAGTTATTCCCATATCTTTAATTTTAGAAGTATACCATTTGAAAATATATTGAGCATGATATTTGAAAACCAGACTAACATTGTTTATCACTCAGTTTGTCCTATGTTTCCTAATTTTACAGGGATCCTGTAGAATTTTATGCATTCATGTGTCTGGCATGCTGCTAAATGGGAAGTGGGTGATGTAGGGAGAAGAGCTGTAGGTGAAAAACAGTTGAAAATTTTGTGTAGTTTTTTTTAATGACAAGTTTTGAATTGAATTTTAATAACCATTTGAGTCTATCAGAGATACTGAGATATTGGTAAAACAACCTAAGACTGTTGTGTTTCCCAAACTATTCATCAAGTGTTACAATACACACACACACATTCACACACTCCCACACATGTGGGAATTGTGAATCTTGCAAGAAGAGATTTTTAATATGCCGGGTTTCTTAGGATTATTTGACTGTGGAATCTTCTCCATATGAAATACTATTTACCTTCACTAGTATTCTGTGGGATACCATTTGAACACTGCTGCACTAGTATATAAAGAGGACATATATGCTTAACAGAATTACTATACAGTTGCAGTAGAGGGCAGCTTCAGAGCCAGAATGATATACTGGCTCTGCTACTCCATATAAATGTAATCTTGGGCAAGTTGCTTAATCTTTCACAAGTCAGTTTCTGCATATGTAAAATCAATACAAAAATTCTGTAAGTCCCTATGTTATAGAACTGATTTTAGGATTAAGTTAAGACAGTGTAAGCAGAGTACTTAGCCTGGCACCTGGTACACTGTAACTGCTGGTACAGACTTTTACTGTAATACTGTTATTATCACAACTTGCGTCTACTGTTGATTTTAACACTACCAATGTTTGTTATTATCCCTCTGTTTTCCTGCAATGTGCAATGACTTTCAAACAGCCTATTATCATGTGCTGAATTATATACTAAATATAGATCACTGTGGTAAAATCAGCTTTAATGTTAAATGAGATAACATTGTATAATATAATTTCAGAAGATTATGTTTCTGTAAATTTTAGAAATATTTCTCATTTAATTTGGATGTGTAGTAGCTGAACTTATGATTGTGGTTTTCTAAATCCTTGAGACAAAGGAGGACTTTCTCATCTCATGAAAAGGTAACAAGAATATTTACTAAATTTGTTCCCTGAAATGTATCATTGTAAAATGAAAAAGATAGAGCACATTTCTAGAGTAGCTAGGAAAAAATCTTCTTGTTATTATACTGTTGATGTTAGAATGCCAGGCAACAAAAGAATGCTTGGAAAAATATAGTCTTCCCTATGATATAGGCCTCTAGGAATTGAAGAGAAACTTACCATTGCATAAATCTTAATACTAATATCAATAACAGAGTATAATAGTTTGTGTTTGTATTTTTCAAAAAATTTTTAACTTTAATGATGTCCTTTGATCAAATATATTCTTGTCCTGGTAGACCTAGATTTAGAAATTATGCATAGGTTTATTTTGAAAATCAATGCATATAAGGAATATGTAAGGTCAAAATGTAACAGAAATTTGTGTAGTATTATATCATCTTTTTGAAAAGTCTTATTAAATCCTTCAGCATCCAGTAAATAATATTTAAGTGTCTATTGTTTAAATTAGAAGGAAAATGCAAATTAAGGCAGTTTAAGAGAGCATTATCACCCCTCAAATCTAAATGACCAAAATGAAAACTCTTAAATGAAAAATAAAGAGCAACTAAACACTATAGTTAAAACATGGCAGGTGAATTATTTATCTCATCTCTTTTACAAATAACTGAAACCTAAATGTAATTTTATTCTTGTTTTCTGTCCTCCCCATGACATTGGTGTTACTCAACTTGAGAATATTCATTTTCTTTGGAATCACAGTAGTAACAAACTGGGTCAGGAAGGAATGCTTGCCAAGGCCCATCTACTGAAACCTGTCTTTGGCAAGCCCTTAGACCTCTCTCTCTCTCTCTTTTTTTTTTTTTAAAGAGCTACATTTTTTTTCCTTACAAATAGTTTATTGTCAAGTTGGTTTCCACATAACACCCAGTGCTCATCCCCACAAGTGCCCTCCTCCATGCCCATCCCATCCCCCCCCACCCCACATCCATCAGTCCTCAGTTTGTTCTCAGCATTCAAGAGTCTCTCATGGTTTGCCTCTCTCCCTTTCCCCCACCATTTCCCCCCTTCTTCTCCCCCATGGTCTTCTGTTAAGTTCCTCCTAATCCTCCTATATGTGCAAACATATGATATTTGTCTTTCTCTGCCTGACTTATTTCGCTAAGCGTAACACCCTCAAGGTCCATCCATGTTGTTACACATGGCCAGATTTCATTGTTTCTCATTACCATGTAGCATTCCATGTATAGATAAACCACATCTTCTTGATCCATTCGTCCGTTGATGGACACTTAGCTTAGACATCTCTTAAACCTAGTTTCTCATCTGCAAAATAAGCCAAGTAGCATCAACTGTACATAGTCTACAGTATTATTGAGGGCATTACAAAAATAGAATCAATGTAGGTGAAACAGAAGTGAAAGCCACAGATTACAATATCCATGCTAAGGATTATTTGAACTATTGAACTAATCATGAACTATTCAAACTGTTCTTGCCCCTCAGATCTTTGTAAAGGTGGATTCTCATCCTTTAGGTTTTAACTTAAATGTCATCTCTTCAGAGAGGGCTTCCCTGACCAGTTAATCTAAAGTAGAAATTCACAGCTTCTACAAGCCACTCTTTGCCTACTTCCCTTTTCATACCACTCTTGACTCCTTGCCTACTTGTTTATGTGTTGTTTTTTTGCCTCCCTATTATGTAGTATGAGCTCCACACGGTTGGAACTGCTGTCTGCTGTATTCATTGCTGACCTGCACATGTATGGAACAGTGTGCAATGAGGGAACGTGCTATTTCTAGTCACTCTGTCTAGTTACATCTGTTCAAATGGATTTAGGTCTTAGGGCTGTATCAAGCGAACATTTTCATATAACTTCCTGTGTAGTTGGCAACAAATGGTTTTAGAAAGTAACATATGCATCCTCCCAAACTAATGATAAACTATCCCAAAGAGAATTATTTTCTCTGTGGAATCGCTTTCACCTCAGAAAAGGTCATTTTGTTTAAAATGCGCACAGAATTCATCTATCTGCAGACAACCAGAAGAGATTTATTTTTTTATTCTCCCTTTTAGAACAGCTTAGACCCCTCTTCTGGTATCGCTGTCTGCAGGGCCAGCCAGGAATTATGATCGTAAAGCTGCTAGGTCAATCTGGCATTCCCAAATGGCACAAATATACTTCTCATGTTGGTTAGCAAGCTAGGCAGTTTATTCCTATTGAATAAAGAACCGCGAAGTTTATGTTACTGGAGAAATGAAATACCCATGCCTTAAAAAAATAACACACAAACCCCAAAGTCTTTGCAGTCACTTGTAAATTCTTAAACCATCTAGCGTCCTGATGCTCTCTCTGGATTTTTGCCTACTGCCCCTTTAGCTTCAGCCAGGCTGGCCTCCTTACTGTTCCTACAAGCCTCTACAAGCTCCCTTCCCCCAAGCATCACCAAGCCTTGTCCCAAATAGCCTTCAGGTATATGCTCAAATGTCACCTTAGAGATGCCTTCTTGTCTACCCTTTTTAAAATCACAAAAAAACTGCTCTACACTCCCTGTCACCTTCCCTGCTGCCTTCGTCCCCCCCCCCCACCATAGTGCTTATCTGATATATCTGTTTAATTCATTTGTTTATTTTCTGTTTCTTCTTACCATAATCTAAGTTCTATGAAAGCAGGAATTTTTGTAAGTTCACTGCTATGTACTGTCCAGCACATGGCAAGCAATTAATAAATATTTACTGAATTAATGGAGAAATGAATATGCAAACGAGTAGCATAATTTGAATAACTGAAGCTCAAACAATTCATTAAAATTGATTATATACAGTTCTCCAACACTTGAAGCTGAGTGTTAATTAGATTGCTGCATAGCACAGAAACTGCCGGGTTATTCCAGAATGCAGGATTTTATTTTAAGGGATTTAGGGAAAGTAAGTAAGAAAGTAAGGGAAAGGAATGTTATTCATACATCACAAAATTTTGGATATTTAATCTTTTGTTATTTTATTATAAATTAGATTAAAAACTTTCCTAATTTTTACTTTATGATTTGACACATAGGTTATTTAGTATTTCTTAATTTCCAAATATAGATATTTGCTACTTGTCTTTTTATTACTGATTTCTGTGGTTTAGCTTCAATAAAACCAGATTTTAATCCCTTGAAATTTGCCTTTTCACCCAGCATATGGTCAGTTTTTGTGTGAGTGGAGTGGTTGGCTTTATCTGGGATTTAAAATCTGTTATCCACCGATTTCCAAGAAGCCCATAGATAAGAATTCAGAAAGTTTGTGAACTCGAATGGGAAAAAAAAACTACATCTTTATTTTTATCAATCTCTAATTGAAATTTAATGTTTCCTTCAAACTTCAATGTTTCCTTCAAATCAGAATTGGCTACCAATATAGATATTTTCAAATCACATTACAACTGTTGGAAATATCTTAAATGTTGTTTCTCATTACTATATTAAAATGTAAAATTTAGTTACTAAATATCTGCTAGGTCATCTTGTATAGTGTATTGATAAAGAAACACACATGGAGGCAGCTGGGTGGTTCAGTCAGTTGAACGTCAGACTCAGCTCGGGTCATGGTCTCATGGTTGGTGAGTTAGAGTCCTGCATCTGACTCTACACTGATCGAGTGGTGCCTGCTTCAGATCCTCTGTCTCCCTCTCTCTCTCTCCCCTTCTCCTGTGCTCTCGCTCTCTCTCTTAAAATAAATAAACATTAAAAAAAGAAACACATGTATTACTGTACCATAAGCTTTTAAACATTTTGATAGCTGATTTTTAATATAATTGGTTTCCTTTGTATTCCTAAGCACTGTGTTTTATGCATTTGAGAAAATTACTCTGGAAAAAATCCATAGGTTTCACTAGACTTCTAACAGGTCTCATGGCGCGCGTGCACACACACACACACACGCATACACACGAAGTTAGGACTACTATTGCAACAGAAGGAAGGCAGAGTATATGGATACAGAAGCAGAGAGTTGAGCAGATTTGGTACTGGAGTTTTTTTGCTCTTGCTTCTAATTTTCTGAGTGCTACAGATGTCAAGGTCATTAGGACAGAGTGGGAAAAGAGGGAGGAGATCATGAAAATTTGAGTATAGGAGAAAAGGTGTGAATTAGTTTTCCAAGAGAAGAAGAAAGTTAATTTCCTAGGAGAATGCAGGGCAATGCTAACTGCCCACTTGTATTTTCAAATTTAAAGGGAAAGAATTGTGTGTCTTTCTCCTGCTCTGTTCAACTACACAGAGCAGGAAAAAGACTCTCTCCCAGCACTGCAAAGCGAGTAAAGAGTTGAACTAAACAGAATTAGGGTTTTTTCAAAAGATGAATCTTTTGAAAGGTGGATGAATCTGTAGAGTGAGGAACACGGCAGTAAACAAACTGGAGAGAGAAGAGATAGATTAGAGAGAGAATGCAAAGAATATTCTTAAATACACTAATAGAAATTATGGCTTAAGAAAGTGAGAAGTAAGTGAATGTTTTAGGGAGTTTTATAAGCATACAACTGTAATTTTGACATTGAAATCAATCCCTCTTTTCTTGACTCTCCCATTCTGAAGTTTTCATGCCTAACCCTCCAGGCACACTGGCATTATCTTCTCTGCCTTTGACTTTTTCCTGAAGAGAGGAAGTTGGCTTCCCTCTCAGTATTCCTGAGACTCATGCTGTTATGGAGTAGCAATCTTGCAAATTAGTAAAACAGTGGCTGAGTATTGATATATATGCTCTGCATTTATTGTGTACTCTGTACTATTAATTACTTTTTGTGTCTTTCACACATAATCCTATAACATATAGTTGAATAAACTGAAGCTTGAAGAAGGAAATTAACAAGATTAATTTAACACAGGTATACCTGATAGAGTTGGAATTTTAAAAAGTATCTAACTGTAAACCCTTGATTTATTCATGCTGTTACCTTGTTCAGGACTCTTATTTTACCACCATTTGTAGGATAGACTTATACCCAAGCCCAAATATGGTCACTGCTGATGGTTCCCTGGAGAAATTTATTCATGTCTCTTAAATAATATTGAAGCATACATCTTACTTGATTTTGCCATAGTTTATTAAATTAGTGACCCTTAATTTTCCTTGCCTTTTCTTTTCTTTTTTTCTTGTCTATCTTCCTTGAGCTAGTGATCCAGTTTGATAGTATAAAATAAAATGTTCCCCCAAGTCCCTCTACTTAAAAGTATTCAAAATTTGTGTGTGTTCCTTTTTCTCTTTAACATTACATTATTCTCAGTGCTATAATTTCCATAAATTGTGATTCAAGTTGTTCCTACACAAGGTCAGAGTGGCCAATTTTTATGTAATCCATGGAGGGAAAATCAAATTACTTGTTTAATAATATGTATATCTAGCATGTTGTAGAGTGACTAGATTTTTAAACTGTCATTGGGTTGATGTCGTGTTGCCTAGATTTAACCCATGTTAATTATGATGTAAAAACAGTTTAATACAAGACTTAAGGTTCAGCTGAACATATTCATTCATTCATTCATTCGTTCATTCATTAATTCGTTCGTTCGTTCATTCGTTCATTCATGTATCCACCCTCCTCCACTAATTCCAATGTGTTGAAAAGATATGGTATAAGAAGTGGTGCTGTTTCTAAAGTTTCTCTTAGCTATGGGAAGTCCTTAGGAATCATTAGGAGATTTTAAAAATAAAAATTGTTGGGGCCCACTCCTATATATTTTAATTCAGCAGTTCTAGGGCGGAGGTGCATTATCTTTGTGGCAGTAGGAAAAGATACTCCTCTGTGGATGCTGTCACTTGGATGCATGGCTTATCTATCAGAAGACATACTGGGTTAAGAAGTCCCATACCAGCATGGGGGGCTTAGCAAGTAGAACATGGGATGGATTTTAGCTTTCTTTACCTCTTTGATCAGACACTTGTGCAGGGCCCCAAAAAGCACCACTGGGTCTTAACATTTTGAAAATGCTCTTACTCTGTCATTGTTAGCAGAGCCATTGTACTAAATCCTCTCCTAAGTGAATGTTGGCTGTAGGCCTCTGTTTCTCTGATCACTATGTACATTTGTATTGGGAAACTAGCACCTCTGAGTTAGTTTTTATTTGGATATGTCAAATGCTGTACAGAATTGGCCTCCTTCCATTACCTGTGTTTATATGATACCGAGTATTAAAACAAAGTAAATATGGGGCGCCTGGGTGGCTTAGTCGGTTAAGCGTCCGACTTTCGCTTAGGTCATGATCTCACGGTTAGTGGGTTCGAACCCCGGGTCGGGCTCTGTGCTGACAGCCAGCTCAGAGCCTGGAGCCTATTTTGGAGTCTGTATCTCCCTCTCTCTCTGACCCTCCCCTGTTCACGCTGTCTCTCTCTCTCTCCTAGAAATAAATAAAAAAATATTAAAAAAAAAAAACAAAGTAAATATATTATCTACATATGCCGTTTGTGAGTTCCTAAGTTCCAGATTTACCTAAAGTTTTCATGGTTGAGTAAAATTAATAGCTTTAATTATAATGTTAATAATCATAAATTTTGTCAATTTATTACCTATTCTGAACTGACCATTATTTACTGAGTTCTGCTGGGATGATATTCTGTGGTCACAAATATAAAGATATAAAAAAATGATCTTGCCTGGCAAAATTAGCAGTCAGAACTAGATAATTTTCTGATTATAAACTTAAACTTTAAAATAGCCTTTTATTTTTGGAATTTGCCAAGCTCTTTCTAGGAGGGATGGTATAAATTTGTCAACTCTCAGAAACAAATAATGCCATAAACAGCAAAATAGAATTGATCAGGGAGACATTATCTAGGGCACAGGATAAAAATGGCTTTGAATTCTCAAGGAAAAAAAAAATCAACGATAATTATTTTTAGAGACTTCGACTATTCTGAAGTTATTCTGTCCATGATGAAGGTAATGATTTTGAAAACTAAATGCAATACCTCAAAATAGCTCTCCTTTAATAAAAGATTTAAATATAATTGTCATGTTCAAGAAGTAGAGATGGATTTTGCACTTTTAAAAATGAAATCAGGGGCACCTGGTTGGCTCAGACAGTAGAGTGTCTGACTTCAGCTCAGGTTATGATCTCACAGTTCATGAGTTCGAGTCCCACATCGGGCTCCATGCTGACAGCTTATAGCCTGGAGCCTGCTTTGGATTCTGCCTCTACTCTGCTCACACTCTCTCTCAAAAATAAAAATAACAAAACCATTGAAAAATTTTAAAAAATGATAAAAATAAAAATGAAATCAAAGTTCTTAAGAGAAAGAACAAAGTAGAGAAGAAAAGTGTAGAAAATAATTAAATAACCATGATGAGAGTTACTAGGATGATCTCAGGTCATAATTAAAAATGAATCTTTTTATTTTTAAATAAAAAGTTGGCTAAGCATCTGACTTTGGCTCAAGTCATGATCTCATGATTTGTGAGTTTGAGCCCCACATCGGGCTCTGTGCTGACAGCTCAGAGCCTGGAGCCTGCTTCGGATTCTGTGTCTCCTCCCTCTCTCTGCCCCTTCCCTGCTCATGCTCTGTCTTTCTCTGTCTCTCAATAATAAATAAACATTCGAAAAAATTAAAAAAAATGAATCTATACCTGAAATAGATTCTAAGGTTTTAATATCAAACTAAATGATGATAAATACACATCATTTTTCTTGCAAGCACCATATTGGTTATCATTTTTCTACTTTTTAAAATCTTGATATGCATTTTTCTGGTAGTAAATGGAAGATTGTTCCTATTTTACTCCCTATTCTCCAACTAAAAAAAACATTTAAAAATGTCTAGTGTCATTGGCATTGTATTTATATAACACTACCTACCATTCCTTTACTTACTAATTTATATTATTAAAGAGATTAAAATATTAAAATAAATTAATGTCATTTTTATATGAAAATGTCCATGTAAAAATAATATTAATACTTATTTTTCAAATGATAGAACTGTCCCAAGATTAATGTGAGATTGCAAAGAATGAGGTGGCTTTCTGAAGTCATAGTGTGTTTTCTTATGGAGGCTAGCAAATGAACAAGTTTCTATTTCAAGATGATTTAAAATTCAAGACCATATATGCTATTTGAAAAGCAGCCATTATTATTTCAGTGAATATTATTGACTAATTGACTAATTGACTAATTACTATACACTGTAGGAACATCAACATGAAGCAAGATATTACCAATGGGGAAAGTTCTTACTCATTAAAGTCATTCTCAAATGTCAGATAATGAATTCTAGAATCACAGAGTTCTCTTCTGTGAGTCATATGAATCATGGTTTTGTTATAAAAGTTATTTAAGTATTTAAAATAACAAAATATATTATTTTCTCCTATGTCAGTAACACGTTATACTGAATTTTTACAAAACCATTTTATTTCAAAGTAAAACACAGATATAGAAGCTCTTCACAGATGGATAGTTTATTGATATATTTGAGGTAAGCACCATGTAGTCAAGAAATAGAGCTTTGTCAGCTTCCCCAGAATCTCTTTATGAAAGTTAACAGAACTTTCTTAGTCAAATATCCTGAGTCTTTCTTTCACTACATACAGCATAAGTGGAAACTGGTGGCAGCGGGGAGGCTGGGGGGAGAGGAGTTGGGGACATAAAGTGAAAAAAAAAACTGCAAATTAAAAAATACTTTAGGGGCACCTGGGTGGCTCAGTCAGTTGAGTGTCTGACTTCAGTTCAGACTCCACGATCTCAGAGTTTGTGGGTTTGAGCCCCACATCAGGCTCTGTGCTGACAGCTCAGAGCCTGGAGCCTGCTTCAGATTCTGTGTGTCCCTCTTTCTCTGTGCTTCACCAGTTTGTGCTCTGGCTCTCTCTGTTTCTCAAAAATAAATGTTAAAAAAAATTATCCCAATTTCTAAAGTAATCACTTCCTACTTTTCTTTAAAGTTTTCTTACCCAAGTGTGAATTCCTACAAAGTATAGTTTACTCTTGCCTCTTTAAAAATTTTGTTTGAAATATTTTTAAAATCTCTTTTAATTGGTAGCTTTTTTCATTTTATATGCCCCTCAATTACCACTTACATTGTATGTAGTGAAAGATTCAAGACATTTGACTAGTAAATTTCCCACTGGCTAGATTTGGTTAATTGATTTTTGTGGTCAACATCATCAGGTACCTCTGTCCTTGTAAATCGGTAACTGGTACCTGGAGTTTAATCCATTTATTGAACTCAGACTGTATCCCTTTGGCAAGACTCTAGGTCCTGGTGTATTCCTTTATGAGAAGGCATGTAATGCCTGCTTATATCTTTTTTGTTATGTTAGAAGATCCAATGATCAAGTGGGCTCCTGAATCCTTTTGTCATGACCTTTGAAGTTTTTGATAGCTTCTTCACTGTATGATTGGATAAGCTTTCTAGGCTCATCATTCACATTTTTTTTTCATCATTTACATTTTTGGGTAAAATTTGTTTTTGAAGGGGGCTTTGCTCAAGTAGATTTTTTCCTTTCATAGTGTTCTCTTATCTTTTATGTTTTAATAGTGTTCCAAAACATGGCAACTTACTTTCTGAGAAGATAGCAACTTACTTCCTGAGATTTCCTGGCTCTCTTTCCCTTCCCTACTTTTATCTAGACCTTTTATTTCCTTCTTCTCTGTTTCACCTTCCTTGTTTGATTCTGATTCTGTTTCCAGCAGTTTCTCCTCAGTGTGGGTTCTCTCCTAAAAAAGGGCTATGGCAAGTTGGTTTCAAGAGTGCACAGGCTCTAAAGGCTAAACTCAATCCTTTTAGCTCCTTTCGGGGAATCCTCTTGTTCATTCAATATTGAATTGGGCAGAACTTCTGATTTTAACTTCTGGCTCCTAATCAGTTTGATGTACTTTCCAGTAATTAGCTGTTGGCTCTTTTAGGGTTTCATTAGTCTTAGATCCATCAGATTTCCTACTTTTTTCCTCTGCTTTCTCTTGCTCAAGTACTAATGCCATCAAGTCTTGAGGCTTTAGTTTGTGTTCATCTGCTTTGTTTTTTGAGGTTCATGAGGATAATCTGTCACCTCATTTTTTCCATGGCTTAGTTACTGTGGTTCATCTGTCTGTTTTTATGTTGGGATTCAAGGCTTGTTTCTTTCCCTATCTTTCTAGAATCCTCTTACACTAGATTTTGATATTGATAATTTGTAACAGGTACCAAATTTTAATAAACATGTATGGAAGAAAATTAAGATTGAGAAGATTCTGTTCATTACTTAGTAGTAGTATTTTGAAAACTTCAGAAAATTGGATTATACTTTATTTGTATCAGCAGAGCAGCTTTTGATAGTGTATACTGGTCTCAGAAACCTCTATGGAGCTGAGATAGTAATACAGGGAAAATAGTTGTAAAAATAAAATAATACATTAAAACGGCCATGGTAAATAACCTACCTATACTCAGAAAATAGACTCCATGATATTTTTATCATGCAAATATCATAAGAATATGATGATTTTATTATCTTATGAAGACCTACTTCTGAATGTTTATTCCTTTGGAAACAAACATCTATATTTAATGTCGTTATGGAATACTTTTAAAGGAAAGGTAGAAAAACTATTTCAAGGTGTTCTTTTTAAAAATAAGATCCCCATAAAGATACCAAGCTCTGGGGGACTGAAATTGCCTTGCTGAATGAGTGGATTGAATAGCTTGGAAGGCAATATCATCTCTTTCAGGTCATCAGAACATCATTTAGTAATCACTGATAATACTGCTAAAGATATTATCCCTGTGGTTCTTAAGAGCTAATGCAGCTTCCAGGGAAGAGAGGCAGAGTGCAATAAGCAATGGTATTAGAAACCTTAAGATCTTGCTCCAATCCTGATGTTGCCATTTATGATCTGTGTGATCATGAGCAAGTCATTTAATTCCTTTAAGCCTGGAATTTTCACCTGTAAAATGTATATTATATTGTGATCTGTGACAAAGTAAAAGACCTTGAGGTAATTTGAAACAATTATAAATGTTATTAGGAAAATACCAGTTTCTAGGGAATGGCTTATGCACATAAAAAACTGTATCTCTTCCTTAGATTTTAGCCTATAGTAAGTGGCACAGCACCTATTCAGTTGTCCAGGCCAGAAGTTGTGACTATTCCTTGTCCTTTCTTCTGGCATCTAAGCAATCTACACAACCTTTGAGGCTTCTTAATTATTATTATATTTAGATAAAATTGCAACTCTTTAACATGACTTATAAGGCCTTTGCGTTTCCAGCTCCATTTGTCACAAGTTTATAGTTCTTGTTCATTACTGTACAGTTCAGCAGAAGTAGCCAGGGTTCCCCAGGGGTGCTGCACTTTCCTTTGCCTCCATTGCAGTGTTTTTGCCTGGAATATACTTTTAGCTTCTCCATATCTCCAACACCAACTGCTTGCCTGCCCTGAATCCCAAAGACTGGGTTGACTGTGCCTCCTATATTCCCACGGTACCCTATTTTGTACTTGTTTTTGCCTATTCAGTTAACTGCCTTCCACATGTGAACTCAGCTCCAGGAGAACAAAGACTATGAAATTTTTACTTTTTATATCCCTTGTGCCTCTCAACAATATTTGTTGGATGAATGATTTACCATGCTGTTCCCAAAAAACTCATGCTCTATAGCCATAATGGTGAGCTACTACTCTCCAGGCAGTCTTGGTTAGGAGACTATTCTGAATCAAATCACAAAAAAACAGCTGCAACTTTGAAGGACAGGAACACTAACATTCTTCCCTTTCTTACATAAAGGTTCAAATTATGTTCTAATATTATAAGAAAATATATGATAGATGTAATAACCACCTTCCCCAAAATTTGTTTTATTACCTTCTAGATACTAAACAGAATCTTTGTGCATTAATATATGTGCCTTATAGCTCTCTGTGGTATTGTTGTCTTCCCTTCACATGCCTAATGACTGAAGCTCTTGAAAATACATAGCTGTCCATCAATCATTCTCTTAAGTTCTATTCTTACCGAACAACTATCAATCATCATTATATTGGTTTAAGTGGAGTACCAGAAAGAAATCAGATATTTACAGGCAAAAAGCCAACATGAGCCCTTGGTACTACTAAGGTGAAAAAAAACTCCAAAAAGCCAAAAGTAAAAAAAATAAAATAAAATCACTACCCTGGGTGGGGGAAGAAATGAGAAACCGTTCATTCAAAGCTTCTATGCTGGCTCTTTTGAGAACAATGACAACACCACCACCAGCAACAAAAACAACCTACTCATAAGGGAAATTTTTCCTGACTATAGCAGGGTTATGTTGTCCAGGGCCTCTCCCTCCATTTTCCACATCCCTGAATTCCCCCTTTCAGGAAAATAAGAAAATGTCTGATCAGGAGGAAGCTCATCTAATGTGCTTATTCTTGCATGGCTCTTTATATAGACAGTGTTTTTCCACCAGTTGCATGATGGTATTTCTTCCCACTATTGGAATATCTGAGAACACAGAAAATACAAAGGGTTTTTTTAAATCTTTTATATTTCCAAAGAGGGCTCTAAAAACCACTCTGAAAGCGTCATGTAGCTTGTCGGTACTGCATCCTTTGAAGAAACTTAGTACATAACTCATCAGAGTAGGTGGACCCTCCAGTTCATCCTAACATGTCTGAGATTGTATGGGTGTATTGTTTCAGTAGAGACATCAAGTGAACATCAATTTGACAAAAGAAATCAATATCATCATATTCAAGGCAATAGCAATATTGATATCAATGTTTTTAGAATGTCCATGGACTCTGAACAGTTTAAAAAATTTTATGTTTATTTATATTTGAGAGAAGGAGAGAGAACACAAGTAGCGAAGGGGCAGAGAGAGAGGGAGACGCAGATTCCAAAGCAGGCTCCAGGCTCTGAACTGTCAGCACAGGGGCTCTGAACAGTTTTAAAGATTAAAAGTCAGGGAAGGGCCAGGGGGGTTACAATTCTAAAGAGAACCTATTTGGGAGTTAGAAGTCTTGGATATTAAGTTCAACTGCCACTAGCTCTGACTCCTTCAAAAACTCATGAGTATATCATTCAGTTTCCTGTCTGACTAAAATGTTATTTCATATGTAGAAGGTCAAGTCAAATAAATCAATGGATATTGAAAAGCTAAAGTGCTTAATTGGTGCAGTTGAAGAACTGCTAGAATATGGGAGATGTGGACTCCTGTTAAGTTACTCTGTAACACCCTTAGTAAGACTCCAGCCAATCACTCAAAGGCCTTCTCTCTTGCTATGGAGTCCACTTTGCCATTTCTGTGTCTCCTGAGGAAGGCTCACAGTGTCAGGATGATAATACCACTACCAATAGGCTACCCCAAGTAGCCTTCAATAAATTCCTGACTGGAGTTGGTATACATGTACCCCAGCTCCCTTGCTCCTTAAGGAAAATTCCCAGTCATGTGTTTGACTCTGACTCCAAATTTCCCTGGAAGGATTTACCTCCTGTTACCGTCCCTTCCTTTTCTTTCTTCCCCTCTCCATTACCAATACTTCTTGCACTTCTCAAATAAAGGACTTGTGCATGTGAATTCTTATCTCAAGGTTTTCTTTCTAGGAGAACTCAAATTAAGAAAATAAAATTGTACCCTCTATTTCTAGTTATATTATTAGTGATGCTCTTGGACTCCTCTTCCTTTGCTTTAAGAAGGGGATGGGGAAGGACCCTCCCCTCCATTTCTACTAATGTGGGATGGTGGCGGTGAGGTAATGGGAATGATCTTTTTCTCCTTAAAATGTGTTGTGGTGAGGGTAGAGTCCTGGTTGGTGTTAGGATATAGTCTTTGAACTACACACCTCTAAGTAGTTCTTGCAGTGAGGTGGATGACATAACCTTTGGTAGTTCTCTGAGCTCAGAGTATAACAGGAATATCCCACGGAGTCTGCTGTATCAGGCCTCTGGGTTACATCCTCTCTAGCTGCAAGTCAGGTCGTTCTTGGAGAAATGCATAGAGATGTGGGAAGAACTTGTTAAGACTATAGGACAATGATCTTGGGAAAAGGCTGAGCAAGGACAGCTGGGGAATGGAAGCACAGGTAGGTGCTTTGGCAGCATGCGCACTACCTGGCCTGAAGGAGGTGTAGAACAGACTGTGCCAGCTGAGCAAAGGAGGATTAACTTCCAGCAAACCCATGAGGGAAGGAGACCACTGGGGCCTTGTTCTTAAATGGTAAGTACTACACTGGTTACTGACAAAGTAGGCAGATGTGGGGGTGGGGGGAGGAAGAGGGCTCTATGTAGACAAAACCGAATTTGCAAAGTGTTTCCATGGTCCTTGTTTAATGCCACTACTGTTATCACGTATGACAGTTGTGTCATTTGTGTACTTTAGGTTTTGTTAAACATTTATTTGTTTTTATTTTGAGAGAGAGAAAGAGAACAAGTAGAGGGGCAGAGGGAGAGGAGGTAGAGGATCTGAAGCAGGCTTCTCGAACTCATGAACCATGAGATCATGACCTGAGCCGAAGTCGGACACTTAACCAACTGAGCCACCCAGGTGCACCATGTGTTTTAACTTTTAATTAATAACTTGAAAAATGGTTTTAGATACAAATAGTGACAGGAGTTATAACTATTTTTTAAAAATTTGATAAGCAAAACATCCTTATCGCTAAAAAAAAGTTTTTAAACTTGAACTCAAAATCTTCCACCTAATGGTTGTTTAAGTGACACTTTGTGGACTGGCTTTTCTGACCTTTATCAAGCCTTGTGATGTCAGTGTTTGTTATCTTCATCATAACTCATCTCTTTCTCCTGCAAGCCATTCATGTTTTGGATGTCAAGGCAGAGTAGCTGCCTGGCTGTGTTAGGATGGTTTTCATTCTGTTCTCAGTGAGGAAGAATTGTCATCTTTGAAATGACTCATCACCTTCTACAGTCTTCCTACTGACACAAACCTTACATTTCTTTTTTTTAAGTTTATTTATTTTTGAAAGAGAGAGAGACAGAGAGAGGGACAGAGGGAGAGGGAGACACAGAATCTGAAGCAGGCTTTATGCTCTGAGCTGTCAGCACAGACCCCTATGTAAGTCTTAAACCCACAAACCATGAGATCACAACCTTTGCTGAAGTTGGGTGCTTAACTAACTAAGCCACCCAGGCAACCCCAAACCTTAAATTTCATAGGCATTTTGAATTGGATATATTAAAAGTATTATTTAATGATAGGTTATATTTTTAGTTATTTTTGCTTCACCCCCCC